>NW_020439021.1:2162721-2170010 GCF_000699045.2 Agrilus planipennis
AGTTTAAAAATGTTTCATAATTTATTTTAGTAAGTACTTTTTTATTAAACATATTTATAAAATAGTCTCCCTTTGCTTATTAGTTAAAATTTTAATAACACCAACAATAATTATGGGTAATTTTGGTTTCATAAGTTGTTTGACAAAACAATTGTCAGTATCATTATAATTGCTTGAAATTTACATACCTATTTAGTGTTAATTTTCTGTATTTTATTTCAAAATGTTTTTATTCTATATTGTGATTATTCAATTTTGACGAACGTCAGAAAGCGAATACCGAAGAAAAAGATGTGGATGGGACAAGGGACTCGCTTTGTATTACCAAAGTTTATACTTATTATGCGTGCGTCTTTTATTTATATTATGTCATATTTCGGAAATCCCCGTCGTGCCACACTCGTCGAAGACACATGTAAACAAGAGACGTACACATTTGTATGCGTCAGACAGAGAGAAAAAGAGGGAAGAAGATAAAGAAGGTAGCAAGGGGCGAGAATGCGAATGCTTTGGCTCGGATAGTAGTTGTATCCGGAAAAGGGAACAAATGAAAGAAACAAAAGAGGCCCGCGACGCCGCTACCGCTGTCAGAAAGGCAAATAACCATGGTGGATCCATGTCCAAGGCCACAACAATCACAACTACACAGAAAGCCGGGATTTCCATTCACGAATGCAGGTCACGTACGGAATACTACATCTGATGCGAGGAAAACTCGACAAAGATAAACTCGTTAGTCCGCGTAAGAGACGTCTGTGTTGCATTGGACGTTTTTCATCATTACATCTCTATACGAAAAGTTAAATTGTTGAGTTTTATCGGATACACAAAATCAAAATCAGGACTCTTTCAAACGAATTCTGATACGAATCAATCACTTCTGGTACATGAAAGAGAGAGTTTAAAATATGTTTACGTATGAAAGCTTTCACGATCATGGTTTGTTTGAGGTAGTATTGACGCACAAAAGGGAATAAAGAATAGTTAATGAAGCTTCATTTTAATTATTCTGACAAATTTATAAGAAAATTGTTTCCATTTAAGCACTGAATGTTTTATACTTACATCATATCGTAAGTAAAGGCATCGTATTCACCGTATCAGCTCTAGAACTAATCGTGAGTGCTTACGTAGGTACGAGGGGGCGTTTTTAAATTCGCGCAATGAGGGGTAAGAAATGGAAATAAAAGTTCGAATTTATTTTTCCTCTTCAATATATACACCTGCTATCCTTTCCGATCTTTCAATTAACTTACGTATACCTTCGAAAAAAAAAATATTTTATGTCTACGTCTGAAAAATACACCGAAACTCCATCCTTCACTTCTTCGTCGCTTGAAAATTTCTTCCCACGAAGACTTTTTTCAAGTTTGGGAATAGGTAATAATCTCTGGGAGCCAGGTCAGGACTATAGGGTGGCTGTGCCAAAATTTTGAAGCCCACCTACTGCAGAGCGGCCATCGCAACACGGTTCTTGTAAACAGGCGCGTTGTCGTAAAAAAGGAGGACAGCTTTGGTGAATTTTCCTCTTCGTTTTTCTTTGACTGCTTCCTTTAACCGCTCTAGGATTGAAGCATAGTATTCTCCGGTTATGGAGACACCTTTATCTTTGTAATCGATCAACAGGATCCCTTCTGAGACCCAAAAGACTGTCGCCATGATTTTCCCAGCCGACTGTGACACCTAAAATTTCTTGGGTGGTGGTGTGCCTATTTTGTACCACTGCTTAGAGTCCTGTTTGGATTCAGGTTCATAATGATGAACCCAAGTTTCGTCTTCTCTACAGAGGTCCATCTTTCAGTATTAATTTTTCGACTTTTTGAATGATTTCCGGAGTGGTCGTGGGTAGTCTTCGACTGAGTCCCTGCCTTGCTTAAAGAGGGTATGCCACTTGTAAACCACGGTTTTACCTGGGCAAGAGTCCCCGTATATGGATGGTATCTCTTCCAATATGGTTTGAACTGATTTTCCTTCCTTGGTAAGGATTTTTATAACAACGCGGTACTCGATTTTTTCCATATTTTACAATTTGTTCCCGATTGACTTGTTTCGTCGACGATAGTTCAAAGACTGCTCACCTAATTACAATGAAACTTGGTATGTATACTAATAATGAGTTGCTTAATTCGTAATGACTCGAGTAAGTACCCTCACTAATGACCTACCTACCCATTCCGCGAAATCAAAAGCGCACCCTCGTACGTGTGACTTCTTCAGACGTTACAAATAAAAATTGTGGAAATTACAATTAAGTAAAAGTATACGTAGTCAATTTAGTAAATATGTACCATCAAGCCACTAATAGGACTTGCTTTCAAAATTCTAAGAGCCATCTTGGTCAAGGTTTATGCTTTATCAAAACTTTGAAATATAATGGCTAACGTGAAAGATATAAAATCAATAGGAGATGCTGGCATGTTTAACAAATTTTATCGTATGTGACTGTCGAAAGAAAAGGAGTTGAGAAAGATTTTGTAATTGAAATTTTGGTGCAAGGACAACCTTTAATTTGTCGCGACATAAACGAGCCTATCATCATCCCTCGTTGGGGCTGCGTCGCCGTAATTAAGACTGTCTCGTTCGTATAACCGTGCGCATTCTTTTGTTAGCAAACGTTTTTGTTCTCGCAGTCGCCTGCCTGCGTACATAGGTGCATGCACAATGCAGACACATATAACACTAATATACTGGGTGTATGTGACATAAGACAACTAAAAATTATAAATTCGATACTAGAATTTACAAAGAAAAAAATAATTTATACATGTGCAGCGCAACCACCGAATGTTTTGATTATAATTATATTTTTTGCTGATTTTACTTTTTGTTGCAACTAATTTTTCACGCTTTTGATATCGTGGCGTTGTGNTTATAAATAGATTCAGTTGTGTACGCACTTTGTACGCAGAGATCTAATAAATGTTTAGCCGGTACAACGTTTACTATTAAGTTAATTCACTTTGTAGGTAATGATCATTAGGATAAATCAGATACGGGCTTGAGACAAGTTGAAAGAACTGTTATTTGGCTTCGTTAATGACATGCAAAAGTGAGTTGTGCACGCGAATCGCTCATTTTCACTAAACCTCCTGCGACGACTTCTGGGGCCCTATATGGAATACGAATACGTCAAAGCTGGCACTAGTAACCCATAAAAGTTACACAATATAAATGGGTTTTTCTTTTACTATGTCATCAGGTCGTTTGTTATTTTATCTGATAAATGTTGTATATATGTATATTACTTGATAACGCTTTTTGAATATTTCAGATTTACACCCGCGTAAACATAATATTATCTTTGGATAATAAAGAAAGGTTTAATTTTAATTTAATATTCCTACACAACAGTAGGAGACTGTTTGTTTTTAGGATTTTTATCCTCATCATCATAATGTCGTCAGGTCTAAGACTGCTTGGACACGCACCTCCACTCTTTCCTGTCTTGAGTTAATCTTCACATTTCCCTAAAACTAGAACAAACCACATCCTTAATTATTTGCAAACACTAATCTAATATTAGTCTACTTTTACCCCTTCTAACGCCCGTAATATGTCTCTGACTAGTCCTTCATGCCTGAGAATGTGTCCTGTCTATCTATTTCTTATCGACTTCCACAGAGTCCTCTGTTCTCCTATTCTTTCTAATATCTCTGTATTTATAATCTTCTCTTTCCACGGTATCCTCATCATTCACCTGTAACATTAGATTTCGAACGCTTCTAACTTTTTCTTTTCCGTCGCGCGTACCGTCTATGTTTCGCACCCGTACAGCGCCACGCTCTAAACATACACCTTTAACAATCTTTTTCGAATTTCTAAATTAACCGTTCGCGAGCATAGAAGTGACTTCTTTTTATTAAAAGTTACTCGACCCTGCGCTATCCTCTGCTTTATATCCCTACTAATCTTTCCATCCTGACTTATCTGAGATCTTTAGATACCTAAAATTATTCATTATTTATTATAAACCTTTCCGTCAGTTAGGGATGTGACATATTTTGTGCATTTTTGATCGTAAATTTGTTTTTTTCATGTAATGTACTGTAATCATAGAGATTTCTTAGTTTATGACTACAAACATTGATAGAAAAGTGGATGTGGTAATTGGTTCTATAACGAACGGCGAGCGGACGAATTGAAATTGAAAAGAATGAGTATTGACGGGAGAGACATAAATATCAAAGTATTCTTCAGGATTACGGCGTAACATTGTCACAAACAATCCAATTATTCGCATGGAGTTAGTGTTGTAAATAACAATTTCATCTTCAACTTGAGGATTTTCGATTTCAAAATGTCGCAACCACAAACGGCCTAACTCAATTCTCCGCCCGTCCATTCGTCCGTTGGTCTAATTTCTTTTTGCCGTTGTCCTTTCCTACAAAGTTTTCCCCGTTCAATGTTTTTGACGTTGTCATTGCGTCACTTTTTAATTCGTGCTGCGACAGACCGTTGCCGCTGCTGCTAAACGTATAGAGAGAAATAGGATTTATCTTGCGATTCAGTCCACAATAGTAGTGTATCTCTCATTTTCTGTTCCTCTTTTTTCCTATTCGTCTCTCTCTCGCACACATTGCGAGTGTTGTTTTCCCGCAACCCGTTTAATTTTCCGCCTTTCAATCGCCTTCTCTGAGGTCGTAGTTAAAACGTCACGGGAGAACAAGAGAGCGTACAATCAGGCGGAATTGAAATTAACGGAATCAAGATTGCGAATTATCTTTAGCCGGAACAAAACGATTGTCTGAGTGAACATAAGCTTAGTGGTTCGTGTTGCACTGAACAACAACGCAACCATTCTCCTACCACATGAGGGAATTTAAATGAAAAAATAGACAAACTGGAACATGCACTATTAGCATTTCACAACACAAATTATTACTGTTGCGGAAAGGCGTATTTCGATCTAATTGTGCACAGGGTTAGCGCAGGGTCAAGTCGTCTTCAATAAAAAGATGTCAGGGTACGTACCAAAAGAGATATTAGGGAAATGTGAAGATTAGTTCAGGTTAAAAAGGAGTGAAAATGCGTGTCCAACCAGTCTTAGGACTGACAAGCTTATGATGATGATGTAGCCACTTCAGATAAGTTTCTTAACTTAACTGTAACTTAAACTTCAGTTCGTTAGAAAGAGGTTGAGCTAGGGCTTAGTAGAGAATAAGGTTTATGCAGCTTGAGAAAACTAAAGGAATTTAGTATGGACGTTGAAGGTCATGGAAGTTCAGCTCAGAAAAATTTAATGTAAAGTGCAGAGTTGTTAGGAAAAATGAGGGTTTAGACTAACTGATAGGATTCTCCGAATGAGTTAAGGAAAGCTAGAGAAGCTTGAAGTGGTTGGGGAGAATATCAGTGATCGGCTAAGGAGTAAGGGGGACTTCTAGTAATTCAGGCCATATCAGGACAGATCAAAAAGGTCAGAGAATTAATAAAAATGTAACCCAGGATAAATCATTTTGATCGCATATCGAATGTTTTTGAAGCTTGATGCTTTTTCAATTTTGATTGATTTTAGAATTAATATTGTGTGCATATTTTATCTTAAATATTTCTTCTTTTTCTATTTCTTATTCTTTGTTTCCACGTTACGCAAGGTTTATTTCATTCTCGTTACATTTTTGCAAAAACATCAGAAAATTGTCTCGAAGGTGTATAGATTTCATGAGCGTGTAGCTAAGCGCTTCCTCGCGTATTTATTTCGCTTAATCAGGCGTAACGCTGGAGGATACGTGGCAAGAGAAAAGGAATCAACGGCTTAGAGCTATTCAGAGTGAACTTCCCCGAGTGAGCAGGAGAAGTAGAAGAAGAAGGAGAAGAAGAACCATAAGAAGCCATAGTTTGGTCAAGTGGCATTCGAGGAGGAGTGCTGGTAGCGGCGCCTGCAAGCGCCACCTACGCGAAATGAATGAGTAGAATAAAAGTGATACGTCAGCAGCGACGATTGCACCGTGCGCTCCACTCCAACGTTCGAGATGTCCTTTAGTTGGGTACTCAACGGTTTCTGTACAACGGCGAAAAGTGGCTTCTGGTGTACAGCTCCGTCAGCTAGTAAAGTACGACAGGATCAAGTGATTCAGCAGCTAGGCCGCTGCTTTGTTTTCTGAAAGAGCCACTGCATATGCAGAATCGGGTCTTTGTTCTACCCTTAGTAATACACACTGCACATCACGATCTCGACCTATCGTCACACCCTTGAACAGTCTGTCGTTTCCCAGGACAGATCTTTGCAAAAGGTAGAAACAGTTCTTTCCAAAGGGGGCGCGTATCAGTGGAATGGTCACATTCTAATTTATGGTCGGTTCTTAAGATTGTTCTTGCTAAGACCCACAAATGCTTGTCATCTTTATGAAATGTACACTGTAACTTTTATACCTATAGAAGGAAAATTTTTGGGATGAGGAGTTCCTATAATAGCGTTTATGGAATGTAAGATAACTGTAAGGGTTGCACTCTCTGTTCCACATTTTCTCATTTGAAGTTGTGTCTGTTTTGTTATTTACTCCCTTTTATTATATCGTGTTGGGGAAAGGAGAAGGCCGGAAGTTGTAGTGAATGGAATATCGACCTGTTTACGGGAGAGATAGAGAGAGGAAGTAGGCGCAGTCTGAAAGTTTATGAACTCATCGAAGTAGTTCGCCGAAAGAAATAACCATTCCGTTGTATTCGTGCTCTCCTATAACTGACAATGAAGAGAACGATCGATATAAAGTAGGGTAACCTCAGCACTTTTGGAACTCATAAAATAAAATATTCATAAACAGTTTAAGGAATTCTTTGCCACAACGATGCACCGTTCAGAAAAGGAAATGTCTTCTTTATTTTGCTGTGAATCATTGTAAGTATGTATCTATTTTTTTGATACATACATATGTATTTGGTTTTACTGGTAAGGAAAAAGATTATCATTACGTACTTATGTGACTTAGTATTTCAACGTAGAACGTACTGTTCGTTTCAAGAAGTTGGAGATATGTCCCCTCCATTTATTAGGATGCGCCGTAGCATAATTCCAAATTCAATCATATTTGTCTGCGGAGCTCATTTCTGCACCGATCATCGAACGAAAACTAGACAAAAGTGTACAGTACTATTTGCAAAATTATTTAAACTGCCTCGTTAAAAATTAAAAAAATGCTTTATTTAAAAGCATATTTAGTCAAAAATAATAACAAGTGAATTAACTTAACGCTCTACACACCTATAAAACTTTTGATTTGTTTTCTATTGTTAATTTATATACATTTTTGTTTTAAGAAATTGCTAAACATTTTCGTCTAGTACTGTACAGTTCT
>NW_020439021.1:2172485-2180641 GCF_000699045.2 Agrilus planipennis
AGTTTAAAAATGTTTCATAATTTATTTTAGTAAGTACTTTTTTATTAAACATATTTATAAAATAGTCTCCCTTTGCTTATTAGTTAAAATTTTAATAACACCAACAATAATTATGGGTAATTTTGGTTTCATAAGTTGTTTGACAAAACAATTGTCAGTATCATTATAATTGCTTGAAATTTACATACCTATTTAGTGTTAATTTTCTGTATTTTATTTCAAAATGTTTTTATTCTATATTGTGATTATTCAATTTTGACGAACGTCAGAAAGCGAATACCGAAGAAAAAGATGTGGATGGGACAAGGGACTCGCTTTGTATTACCAAAGTTTATACTTATTATGCGTGCGTCTTTTATTTATATTATGTCATATTTCGGAAATCCCCGTCGTGCCACACTCGTCGAAGACACATGTAAACAAGAGACGTACACATTTGTATGCGTCAGACAGAGAGAAAAAGAGGGAAGAAGATAAAGAAGGTAGCAAGGGGCGAGAATGCGAATGCTTTGGCTCGGATAGTAGTTGTATCCGGAAAAGGGAACAAATGAAAGAAACAAAAGAGGCCCGCGACGCCGCTACCGCTGTCAGAAAGGCAAATAACCATGGTGGATCCATGTCCAAGGCCACAACAATCACAACTACACAGAAAGCCGGGATTTCCATTCACGAATGCAGGTCACGTACGGAATACTACATCTGATGCGAGGAAAACTCGACAAAGATAAACTCGTTAGTCCGCGTAAGAGACGTCTGTGTTGCATTGGACGTTTTTCATCATTACATCTCTATACGAAAAGTTAAATTGTTGAGTTTTATCGGATACACAAAATCAAAATCAGGACTCTTTCAAACGAATTCTGATACGAATCAATCACTTCTGGTACATGAAAGAGAGAGTTTAAAATATGTTTACGTATGAAAGCTTTCACGATCATGGTTTGTTTGAGGTAGTATTGACGCACAAAAGGGAATAAAGAATAGTTAATGAAGCTTCATTTTAATTATTCTGACAAATTTATAAGAAAATTGTTTCCATTTAAGCACTGAATGTTTTATACTTACATCATATCGTAAGTAAAGGCATCGTATTCACCGTATCAGCTCTAGAACTAATCGTGAGTGCTTACGTAGGTACGAGGGGGCGTTTTTAAATTCGCGCAATGAGGGGTAAGAAATGGAAATAAAAGTTCGAATTTATTTTTCCTCTTCAATATATACACCTGCTATCCTTTCCGATCTTTCAATTAACTTACGTATACCTTCGAAAAAAAAAATATTTTATGTCTACGTCTGAAAAATACACCGAAACTCCATCCTTCACTTCTTCGTCGCTTGAAAATTTCTTCCCACGAAGACTTTTTTCAAGTTTGGGAATAGGTAATAATCTCTGGGAGCCAGGTCAGGACTATAGGGTGGCTGTGCCAAAATTTTGAAGCCCACCTACTGCAGAGCGGCCATCGCAACACGGTTCTTGTAAACAGGCGCGTTGTCGTAAAAAAGGAGGACAGCTTTGGTGAATTTTCCTCTTCGTTTTTCTTTGACTGCTTCCTTTAACCGCTCTAGGATTGAAGCATAGTATTCTCCGGTTATGGAGACACCTTTATCTTTGTAATCGATCAACAGGATCCCTTCTGAGACCCAAAAGACTGTCGCCATGATTTTCCCAGCCGACTGTGACACCTAAAATTTCTTGGGTGGTGGTGTGCCTATTTTGTACCACTGCTTAGAGTCCTGTTTGGATTCAGGTTCATAATGATGAACCCAAGTTTCGTCTTCTCTACAGAGGTCCATCTTTCAGTATTAATTTTTCGACTTTTTGAATGATTTCCGGAGTGGTCGTGGGTAGTCTTCGACTGAGTCCCTGCCTTGCTTAAAGAGGGTATGCCACTTGTAAACCACGGTTTTACCTGGGCAAGAGTCCCCGTATATGGATGGTATCTCTTCCAATATGGTTTGAACTGATTTTCCTTCCTTGGTAAGGATTTTTATAACAACGCGGTACTCGATTTTTTCCATATTTTACAATTTGTTCCCGATTGACTTGTTTCGTCGACGATAGTTCAAAGACTGCTCACCTAATTACAATGAAACTTGGTATGTATACTAATAATGAGTTGCTTAATTCGTAATGACTCGAGTAAGTACCCTCACTAATGACCTACCTACCCATTCCGCGAAATCAAAAGCGCACCCTCGTACGTGTGACTTCTTCAGACGTTACAAATAAAAATTGTGGAAATTACAATTAAGTAAAAGTATACGTAGTCAATTTAGTAAATATGTACCATCAAGCCACTAATAGGACTTGCTTTCAAAATTCTAAGAGCCATCTTGGTCAAGGTTTATGCTTTATCAAAACTTTGAAATATAATGGCTAACGTGAAAGATATAAAATCAATAGGAGATGCTGGCATGTTTAACAAATTTTATCGTATGTGACTGTCGAAAGAAAAGGAGTTGAGAAAGATTTTGTAATTGAAATTTTGGTGCAAGGACAACCTTTAATTTGTCGCGACATAAACGAGCCTATCATCATCCCTCGTTGGGGCTGCGTCGCCGTAATTAAGACTGTCTCGTTCGTATAACCGTGCGCATTCTTTTGTTAGCAAACGTTTTTGTTCTCGCAGTCGCCTGCCTGCGTACATAGGTGCATGCACAATGCAGACACATATAACACTAATATACTGGGTGTATGTGACATAAGACAACTAAAAATTATAAATAATTAAGTGGTATCATTCAGCAACGTATTACTTAACTTTTACAGAGAACCAGGTCTTTAATATGGAAACTGAAACTAAATATTTTGCAGTTGTTCAAAAATTATTATTAATTTAATGGAAATTTTTACGTGTGGGTACGCTATCAAGAGTGAGAATAAGAATATTTTTAGTAACTTCCGGAATATATAATTAGCCTCTTGAGGGTTGATTGAACTAAAAAAGTAGCAAATATTTTAAAAAATATATATTCTCTTATTTCCAGTTATGAATAATAACTAGGAAAATCGTAATTAGTCTTCGCCACGTACAGCATATTTACAATATTTTTGTATGTTCTGTAGGTGTTTTGCGCTTGTGGCTTAGGCGTCAATGACTATTATAACTGAAGTCTATCATTTTGATGATGTGAACATTTGTCTTTAGATTTCTTCGCCTTAGTCTAGATATGAATAAAAGTCGGAACCAGTAAGGGTTTAAAGCTTATTTAAACCAATATTAAACCAACATCAACGTTTCTAGTTATATGGGGCTTGTATAAAATAGTTCACCGGTCCTGATTTCTATTCATTAGGTTCTTCACCCTTCAGAAAATTTCAATAGTTTCTTGAAATTCAATAAATCATATAGGTTTATCACATGTTATATAATTTACTTAAAAAAACTATTTAAACAATATTTTTCTTTAAATAATAATATATGTCCGGGTTTTGAGCGCCACCCTTTTCATTTTTTGTGGAGATAGGGATGTTTTTTCTGGACCTTTATGAAAATATTCATAAATATCCGGGCCACATCTAAAATTACTTGCTGATACCTGCCCTATACGTAATTGCCCATGTATCTATGGGAAAATATCTGTTATTTTCGATTTAGTACAAAAATAGTTTAGATTTCCAGTTGTAACCTTTCTGTATGACCACCCCGTAGTCTACGTAACAAGAAATGTCCCTAAGTTATTTAGCCATTTCCAAAATTGATTAAAAATTACGGCAAAAAAATTGTAATTTACGGAAAAACTATCACCCGATATATATATATATANCCACGTCTGAGTCAAGGGAGTAAAACAGGAAGCGCGAGCATTCTTAAATTAAGTTAAATCACTTCTTTCGTGTTGTCTCTTCTTTCCGTAACTTTATGATTTTAAGCAATCAAGTGACGCATTCTTGGGTTAATGAATTTATTGGGCATGTTTTATTGCTTAGGATTGTAAGGTTATAGTAGGAAAAGGCAACACGAAATAAGTGTTGTTATGATCTCCTTACTTTTCTTTACCAGAATGTGGGTGTAAAAAGGATTAATTTACCAGACGCGTTTAGCGCTACTGGGAACTCAACATCTAAAACTGAGGATGGCTTTAAAGTGGCTTACAGATAATTATTTCCAAAATTGTTTTATGAATGGAAAAGGTGTCGAAATCTGTGTACATAAAGGTATTTGACAAGGATGACATTAAATTATCAGTTCTTTAATTTGGTGAAATTTTTTATGTTACTTCATTTGTGAAACACACCACGTATGTACGTATATACATACAAAACGTACGTATGTGCTGAAGTGACGGTAACCATACGTTAACAGCTGTGGATGATGCTGCGCGCTGTTTGAAAGAAAACCAGCCAGCTCAGGTGAAACGTTTCCATTCCATTAGGGGAGAGCAGCGGCCCTATAGCGACTGCATCCACGTGACGTCCTCCAAATCCATTAAAATGATCCTGAGTGCGATTGTAAAAACGGAAAAACGCAAAAACCATTCGACTGTACCGAACAATTACAAATTGTGTACAATCGAATTCATGAAATCATCGTGTAGCCACTGCACGAATTGTAGCGGAAACGTGCTTAAAAGTTTGAATCCAATAAAAACTTATAATTCGAAAACTGGTAGACCGGTAGAAAATAAATCCTTTTTTAAGTTAGCCTACTAATTGTAGCCATAAACAGATATTTACCCGTGTTACTTGAGTTTAATTTTTTAATTCGAAATTCGTCTATTGTCCAATCCTTTCGTTTCATTACCTCTATTACGTTTGAAATTTGTGTGCTGAATATAATAATATTTACAGAATGATGAGGATACATTGGATAGAGAGACGGTTAAAAATGAAGAGGTATTAGAAAGAATAAGAGAACAGAGTACACTATGGAAGTCAATAAAAAATAGGCGGGATATGTTGGTAGGGCACCTCAGGCGTGAAGGTCTAGTCAGAGACATATTAGAGGCAGAAACAGGAGTAGATGTAGATTAGATTATTGTTACTGTTACTGCAAATATTTAAGGATGTAAGTTGTTCTAGTTTTAGGGAAATGCGAAGATTAGCTCAGGATAAGGAAGAGTGGAACCAGTCTCAGGACTGGCGACCTTATGGTGATGACTGCAAATATATATATACATATAAATATATATTCACATACAAAGATGCACATACGTCGCATAGAAAACGTGATCCGGCAGTTGTTATGAAAGTGCAAATTATTGAATCGGCCCGGGAGAGATGGGGAAGGGTTGAAAGAGAGACGCCCGTTCGAAAAGGGCCTCTCTCGTTGCGGCGCGGCGCCTGTGCTAACGCGTCAGTTCAATTACGCACATTTCTAGAACGCTGGAAACATGTGTGCACTTCTCGTTGCCTCGAGAGGGGTGCACACATTAAGGTTCTAATGGAGCTCAGACCTAACGCTCCTTTTCCCGTATTCCCCACGTAGATTATGTCTATAGGTAGGCATAAGTATACGTGTGCATATGTATGTATGTACATACATAAATATACGTATATTATAGTCAGTCAGTCCATTTGCTTCTTCGATGAAAAACATCTTTTTTACTTTTCACGTCAATAAACGCAGGAAATCCGTTCACGCTGAAATTATATGCCAGCAACTGCGATTCCCATACGTAGCTACATTGTAAGGTGGATATTATGTAAAGTGTAGCATACGAGCTTACGAGGTCTGTCCCAGGTGTAGTTCTCGACAAAAATATCGATATACTGTACAATCCGCTTATAATGACATCGAAAGGAAATGACAAACACGTCAGACTAAGCGGGCGTCATACAAANATATACATTTTTGTTTTAAGAAATTGCTAAACATTTTCGTCTAGTACTGTACAGTTCTAGCCGATCTCCTAAGACCGCTTATCGAGAGCTCTGCTCGTTCAAGCTTGTTCCAACTATTTCTGTCTTGCTCACGCCTAGTGTGTATTCTTTCTATCTTCCCGCATATTTCTTCAAGGTCACAGTTCTAACAAATTGAAGTGGACTGTAAGTAGGTTCTTACCGAAGCGTTAAATTTTCGTTATACTTTTATAATGTTTAGTCAATTTTTTCCTTGCTTCTCGGATTTTACAAGATTGATGCTTTTCGGTAATTTTAATTCGCCTTAATTGGTGTCATGACCGGGCTGGATTCACATTTATTAGAAATGGAATCGGTATCAGAGGGTTTAAGGTGTCTTACTAATTAATCCGACCATAGATTTTCGCGTTTTTTCTTTTCTCACAACCATCTCGAATTTATAACTCCCTGTACGCTTCAGTCACAGTTTACGGTGTGGTAGGATTGGTGGTTCGAGCTCAAAAGATGGAAGAGGTAGTAGTAAGGTATAGCGTTTCGAGTGAAATATTCGAACTGTTTCGAAAAACGGCTTAAATAACCAGGCCTCAGGGGCCTTTTGGGAGGCCGTACGAATGATTGATGCTTTTTATTTGAATAATCAGTTCCCCTCAGGGCGAGGCACGACTTGGCACAAACCGACGCCTTCCCTCCCTTCGTCTACTACTTCGCCCAAGTCCTAGAAGCGCGGCCTCTGCACTTGCCCAAATTTTAATGCCACTAAACACGAACATTTGCCCGGGACTTGTTCGTTTCATATCTTGTCTTATTATCTTTAAGATGTTTTTCAATGGAATACGACATGCTTGCTTAAGAAGAAAATTTATATACCTGTTCAGTGTAATTTTAAACAGTTTGTGGCAACAAAATATCATGGTGAATGCAGTTTTTTGTATTTGCTGTCATAAATAACGGAAACAATCACTATTCACTATATAGTATAAAACAAAGTCGCTTCCCGCTGTCTGTCCCTATGTATGCTTAGATCTTTAAAACTACGCATCGGATTTTAATGCGTTTTATTTTAGTGGATAGAGTGATTCAAGAGGAAGGTTTATATCTATAATACATGCATAATATAGTAGAGAAACACTGATAATTTTAGAGGTTTCCAATGTGATGTCTTAAAACACATTTTTTTGCGCTTACATTGCAAACGCTGGCTGAACCCTACGAGATGGATCAAAATAATGTACTACAATATTGTACATCTTAAAAGGGTCTACAAAAAAGTCCGGGATGGCATATGTCTATCTCTTAGGGATAACCCACAATAACCATTTTTTATCCTTTACTTTTTACGAGAAATAATGGCTTATTTACGAAGCGATTTTAAGCAATACAGCAGTAATTCTTATCCAATTAAGTACTTTTAAATACGTTGTGCATTTAATATAGATCAATATGACCCTTTACAGTATGTAATTTAAATGGATATTTTTGAAGATATTACAGGACATAGCGGTTGCGGAGGTACCGGCCGGTTTGTATTGTCTAATGACAAAAAAACTGTGAATGTTGTATATATAAAGACATTCTGTAGTATATTTAATGTGTTCAGGGGTTGTCTATTTAAGATTTCCCCTCTCGATAATAATCTAAACAAAACAAAAATATATTTAGTATCAGCATTACACCCGTGCGAAGCTGCGGCGGGTCGCTAGTGCACAATAAAAGATACCTATTTGAATACTTTTTGAGAAATGCATTTTGTATTTTAGTTAAAATACTTTTCCAAACGTACCTATTTTCTATTTGTAAAATGCAAAACACATTTTTGCCGTCGAAAGTTTTGTTAGTATCACCGATCAAACATTATATAAAATGATGAATGAATGTTGCTCACATTGATTATTAAAAGTATCAGATGCTTAAAGAGGGACAAAGAGACATTCTCCCGGCGAGGGTGTGACAACACCAACAATTTTCCTTTATTAATTAACCTGAGGTAGTTTGTAGTGGGTAAAAATTCGAAAAATGAATTTTCAGATTAATATTTCATACTAGCTGACCCGGCAGACTTCGTACTATCTCAATCGATAAATAAAAGACCTAAACTTTTGTATAAAATAAACTTGGTTGTCAAATGTCAAATATTATGGTCGCGTGCAGAAATTCAATTTATGATAAACTTAAGATTTATTAATCTACATAAAAATAATCTGAAAGATAGTTAACAACTTTCATATTTATTCACCTTTTAAACCTTCCCTGGACTTCCACAAATAATTCAAGACCAAAATTAGCCAAATCGGTCCAGCCGTTATCGAGTTTTAGCGTGACTAACGAACAGCAATTCATTTTTATATATATAGAT
>NW_020439021.1:2186323-2193124 GCF_000699045.2 Agrilus planipennis
ACATAAGAAGGGTCGGACAAATGAGCGAAAATGTTATTATTGATCATTTGGGTAACTATAGCCGGATATGATTTCTTGAGAATCAGTCATAATAAACGATATGTCATTTTAAACGGAGTCATTATATACAAACTTTCCTATAGAGAATTTAATATGAAAACTAAACTTAACACTGCAATTACTTCATATGAAGCGGTTGGTCAATATAGGCGGAGTCATAATAAACGAATTCCACTGTGTTGATGTATCAATATATAGATGTTGTCGATAAGTCGACAGTTATATCTATCTATTTTTTGTTATCAATAATCGATAACTAAGACTACTCAGGAGTAATAAGGCATTACATTTCCTGACATTAAGGGACTCTGAGGAGAGCTGGGCAAGGAGAAGATTTTTACACAATTAGATGTTGTAGAATTGGACTAATATGTCGTAATCCCGTCGCATCAAGTGTTGTAATCAAACAGCAGCATTCTAAATGACACTTAATCAATTCAATTTACCGGGAAATTTTGCACGAAACCGCTATACTACATACTCATACTGGCGCAAAACCTTTTTTCCAGCCACTCTATAGTCCCGATTCGACCTCTTGGAATTTTAACTTAATTTTGAAGTAAACCACGTCTGAGTCAAGGGAGTAAAACAGGAAGCGCGAGCATTCTTAAATTAAGTTAAATCACTTCTTTCGTGTTGTCTCTTCTTTCCGTAACTTTATGATTTTAAGCAATCAAGTGACGCATTCTTGGGTTAATGAATTTATTGGGCATGTTTTATTGCTTAGGATTGTAAGGTTATAGTAGGAAAAGGCAACACGAAATAAGTGTTGTTATGATCTCCTTACTTTTCTTTACCAGAATGTGGGTGTAAAAAGGATTAATTTACCAGACGCGTTTAGCGCTACTGGGAACTCAACATCTAAAACTGAGGATGGCTTTAAAGTGGCTTACAGATAATTATTTCCAAAATTGTTTTATGAATGGAAAAGGTGTCGAAATCTGTGTACATAAAGGTATTTGACAAGGATGACATTAAATTATCAGTTCTTTAATTTGGTGAAATTTTTTATGTTACTTCATTTGTGAAACACACCACGTATGTACGTATATACATACAAAACGTACGTATGTGCTGAAGTGACGGTAACCATACGTTAACAGCTGTGGATGATGCTGCGCGCTGTTTGAAAGAAAACCAGCCAGCTCAGGTGAAACGTTTCCATTCCATTAGGGGAGAGCAGCGGCCCTATAGCGACTGCATCCACGTGACGTCCTCCAAATCCATTAAAATGATCCTGAGTGCGATTGTAAAAACGGAAAAACGCAAAAACCATTCGACTGTACCGAACAATTACAAATTGTGTACAATCGAATTCATGAAATCATCGTGTAGCCACTGCACGAATTGTAGCGGAAACGTGCTTAAAAGTTTGAATCCAATAAAAACTTATAATTCGAAAACTGGTAGACCGGTAGAAAATAAATCCTTTTTTAAGTTAGCCTACTAATTGTAGCCATAAACAGATATTTACCCGTGTTACTTGAGTTTAATTTTTTAATTCGAAATTCGTCTATTGTCCAATCCTTTCGTTTCATTACCTCTATTACGTTTGAAATTTGTGTGCTGAATATAATAATATTTACAGAATGATGAGGATACATTGGATAGAGAGACGGTTAAAAATGAAGAGGTATTAGAAAGAATAAGAGAACAGAGTACACTATGGAAGTCAATAAAAAATAGGCGGGATATGTTGGTAGGGCACCTCAGGCGTGAAGGTCTAGTCAGAGACATATTAGAGGCAGAAACAGGAGTAGATGTAGATTAGATTATTGTTACTGTTACTGCAAATATTTAAGGATGTAAGTTGTTCTAGTTTTAGGGAAATGCGAAGATTAGCTCAGGATAAGGAAGAGTGGAACCAGTCTCAGGACTGGCGACCTTATGGTGATGACTGCAACACGATCAAAATGTTGTTGTGTTATAATCTAATTATCGCACTTGCGATTATATTTACAACGACATTTTAATTGTGCCTAGGGGAAAATTTGTCCCTACAATTGGCTGCTTGTTTAAAAACAGTATTGAATTAATTCCCTGATGAGTATCATATTTAAATATAAAGACTCAGACCATAAGAAAATTACGATTTTTCTCATGCGAACTACGAAGCGTCTAGGAGAAATTACCGTCGATGGGTGTGAAGTGTCTGGCAGTATTGATTATTAATTGTTAACAATATTCTGTGAAACATTATGTAAAAATTAGCACTCAGACTAGAAGAAANTCTATTTAAGATTTCCCCTCTCGATAATAATCTAAACAAAACAAAAATATATTTAGTATCAGCATTACACTCGTGCGAAGCTGGGGCGAGTCGCTAGTTATTTATAAAGTTCACTTTTTCTTCCCTGTAGCTTGCTCTATATGCACCCTGAACGTGTTAAGCATATTATATTATGCAAATGAAGGAAAAATACTTCCACTTTCCCACAACACTAAACCAATAACATTAAGTATTTTTTTTTATATGAAATTTTTTATTTCGCATTTATTTTTTTTGTGTTTTGTACTTGCAAATATTTCTTAAACCAGCTTGTTCAATTATCGAATTTTCCGTGGCTTTGACTTTAAAATACCTGGTCGCGAATATAAACTGATTTCGCAATCTCGCACCTTTTTTCTGAGCGTCCTTTAGGCTTTTAGACATTAAAATTCATTGGAAATTATGCCGCGTATCCTCCTCGGAAAGCTAGACCAGAATCCCCGCGAAGTTTATCTTCCAAGAAGACACAAATTCGGGCAAACTGTAGGAAAATATATTACGCTGTCGCTGAAGATAATTCAATTCATTCTAAGTGAAATATAAATGTCTGTGGGGTGTAAGACTCTATACAGCCTTCCTCGTTTCATTCTCTTATTCCACTAAACTAAAGGGTGTCAGCTGTATCGCGATTTAGTGAATTCCCATTTTCACATTAAGCATTCTTGTAATAAAACGCGTAAGTACTAAACAGCTTGCAAGGGAATTAAACCGCCAACCGAAGTTGCATATTTCTTAATTTATTTTGTCAAGAGAAATGCAATTTTATTTTGAAAAATTACCTGGTATTGAATTTACTAATGTTTTATATTCATGTACTTCCAAATATCATACACGGTGTATCCCGAGAAACAGACATAAAATATAATGCTTTTAAATGAATCTATTAAAGTTTTATTGCTTCAGATTGTTAAACTCCTTTTTTATTAATGTAGTTTAAAAATGTTTCATAATTTATTTAAGTAAGTACTTTTTTATTAAACATATTTATAAAATAGTCTCCCTTTGCTTATTAGTTAAAATTTTAATAACACCAACAATAATTATGGGTAATTTTGGTTTCATAAGTTGTTTGACAAAACAATTGTCAGTATCATTATAATTGCTTGAAATTTACATACCTATTTAGTGTTAATTTTCTGTATTTTATTTCAAAATGTTTTTATTCTATATTGTGATTATTCAATTTTGACGAACGTCAGAAAGCGAATACCGAAGAAAAAGATGTGGATGGGACAAGGGACTCGCTTTGTATTACCAAAGTTTATACTTATTATGCGTGCGTCTTTTATTTATATTATGTCATATTTCGGAAATCCCCGTCGTGCCACACTCGTCGAAGACACATGTAAACAAGAGACGTACACATTTGTATGCGTCAGACAGAGAGAAAAAGAGGGAAGAAGATAAAGAAGGTAGCAAGGGGCGAGAATGCGAATGCTTTGGCTCGGATAGTAGTTGTATCCGGAAAAGGGAACAAATGAAAGAAACAAAAGAGGCCCGCGACGCCGCTACCGCTGTCAGAAAGGCAAATAACCATGGTGGATCCATGTCCAAGGCCACAACAATCACAACTACACAGAAAGCCGGGATTTCCATTCACGAATGCAGGTCACGTACGGAATACTACATCTGATGCGAGGAAAACTCGACAAAGATAAACTCGTTAGTCCGCGTAAGAGACGTCTGTGTTGCATTGGACGTTTTTCATCATTACATCTCTATACGAAAAGTTAAATTGTTGAGTTTTATCGGATACACAAAATCAAAATCAGGACTCTTTCAAACGAATTCTGATACGAATCAATCACTTCTGGTACATGAAAGAGAGAGTTTAAAATATGTTTACGTATGAAAGCTTTCACGATCATGGTTTGTTTGAGGTAGTATTGACGCACAAAAGGGAATAAAGAATAGTTAATGAAGCTTCATTTTAATTATTCTGACAAATTTATAAGAAAATTGTTTCCATTTAAGCACTGAATGTTTTATACTTACATCATATCGTAAGTAAAGGCATCGTATTCACCGTATCAGCTCTAGAACTAATCGTGAGTGCTTACGTAGGTACGAGGGGGCGTTTTTAAATTCGCGCAATGAGGGGTAAGAAATGGAAATAAAAGTTCGAATTTATTTTTCCTCTTCAATATATACACCTGCTATCCTTTCCGATCTTTCAATTAACTTACGTATACCTTCGAAAAAAAAAATATTTTATGTCTACGTCTGAAAAATACACCGAAACTCCATCCTTCACTTCTTCGTCGCTTGAAAATTTCTTCCCACGAAGACTTTTTTCAAGTTTGGGAATAGGTAATAATCTCTGGGAGCCAGGTCAGGACTATAGGGTGGCTGTGCCAAAATTTTGAAGCCCACCTACTGCAGAGCGGCCATCGCAACACGGTTCTTGTAAACAGGCGCGTTGTCGTAAAAAAGGAGGACAGCTTTGGTGAATTTTCCTCTTCGTTTTTCTTTGACTGCTTCCTTTAACCGCTCTAGGATTGAAGCATAGTATTCTCCGGTTATGGAGACACCTTTATCTTTGTAATCGATCAACAGGATCCCTTCTGAGACCCAAAAGACTGTCGCCATGATTTTCCCAGCCGACTGTGACACCTAAAATTTCTTGGGTGGTGGTGTGCCTATTTTGTACCACTGCTTAGAGTCCTGTTTGGATTCAGGTTCATAATGATGAACCCAAGTTTCGTCTTCTCTACAGAGGTCCATCTTTCAGTATTAATTTTTCGACTTTTTGAATGATTTCCGGAGTGGTCGTGGGTAGTCTTCGACTGAGTCCCTGCCTTGCTTAAAGAGGGTATGCCACTTGTAAACCACGGTTTTACCTGGGCAAGAGTCCCCGTATATGGATGGTATCTCTTCCAATATGGTTTGAACTGATTTTCCTTCCTTGGTAAGGATTTTTATAACAACGCGGTACTCGATTTTTTCCATATTTTACAATTTGTTCCCGATTGACTTGTTTCGTCGACGATAGTTCAAAGACTGCTCACCTAATTACAATGAAACTTGGTATGTATACTAATAATGAGTTGCTTAATTCGTAATGACTCGAGTAAGTACCCTCACTAATGACCTACCTACCCATTCCGCGAAATCAAAAGCGCACCCTCGTACGTGTGACTTCTTCAGACGTTACAAATAAAAATTGTGGAAATTACAATTAAGTAAAAGTATACGTAGTCAATTTAGTAAATATGTACCATCAAGCCACTAATAGGACTTGCTTTCAAAATTCTAAGAGCCATCTTGGTCAAGGTTTATGCTTTATCAAAACTTTGAAATATAATGGCTAACGTGAAAGATATAAAATCAATAGGAGATGCTGGCATGTTTAACAAATTTTATCGTATGTGACTGTCGAAAGAAAAGGAGTTGAGAAAGATTTTGTAATTGAAATTTTGGTGCAAGGACAACCTTTAATTTGTCGCGACATAAACGAGCCTATCATCATCCCTCGTTGGGGCTGCGTCGCCGTAATTAAGACTGTCTCGTTCGTATAACCGTGCGCATTCTTTTGTTAGCAAACGTTTTTGTTCTCGCAGTCGCCTGCCTGCGTACATAGGTGCATGCACAATGCAGACACATATAACACTAATATACTGGGTGTATGTGACATAAGACAACTAAAAATTATAAATAATTAAGTGGTATCATTCAGCAACGTATTACTTAACTTTTACAGAGAACCAGGTCTTTAATATGGAAACTGAAACTAAATATTTTGCAGTTGTTCAAAAATTATTATTAATTTAATGGAAATTTTTACGTGTGGGTACGCTATCAAGAGTGAGAATAAGAATATTTTTAGTAACTTCCGGAATATATAATTAGCCTCTTGAGGGTTGATTGAACTAAAAAAGTAGCAAATATTTTAAAAAATATATATTCTCTTATTTCCAGTTATGAATAATAACTAGGAAAATCGTAATTAGTCTTCGCCACGTACAGCATATTTACAATATTTTTGTATGTTCTGTAGGTGTTTTGCGCTTGTGGCTTAGGCGTCAATGACTATTATAACTGAAGTCTATCATTTTGATGATGTGAACATTTGTCTTTAGATTTCTTCGCCTTAGTCTAGATATGAATAAAAGTCGGAACCAGTAAGGGTTTAAAGCTTATTTAAACCAATATTAAACCAACATCAACGTTTCTAGTTATATGGGGCTTGTATAAAATAGTTCACCGGTCCTGATTTCTATTCATTAGGTTCTTCACCCTTCAGAAAATTTCAATAGTTTCTTGAAATTCAATAAATCATATAGGTTTATCACATGTTATATAATTTACTTAAAAAAACTATTTAAACAATATTTTTCTTTAAATAATAATATATGTCCGGGTTTTGAGCGCCACCCTTTTCATTTTTTGTGGAGATAGGGATGTTTTTTCTGGACCTTTATGAAAATATTCATAAATATCCGGGCCACATCTAAAATTACTTGCTGATACCT
>NW_020439021.1:2197722-2220114 GCF_000699045.2 Agrilus planipennis
GGATCGCGATTTCGATCTTTTTGGATCTCATCAGCGCGTCGCAGGCAGCTCCGACAGAACACAGACCAACTTTTACCTGCTGTCTTAACAGTGCGTTTTAGAAAATACTACAAATGGCGCAGTAAACACCATCTGTAGCACGATGCTACATTTTAGGATTACGTATGCTCATTTTCAGTTTGTATGACATTATAATTCAGTACTTACACTTGTCAGATAGTGTTAATTTCTTTAGTTACTTCATATTTGCAGATTTTATGATTATTTTGGATGTGAAAAGTCTTTAGGCTAGCTTTAGGGATTACACTACTTCATATATGTACCTATACCGAAGTTAATTCCAAAAAACAAGGTCGTTTTGAATAATTTCGATGCTTCACAGCCCTGCGACGATTGATAACTTCACATACAAGATTTTCCTCAATATCTCATTGGTGTTTTTGATTTGTTTCCTGATGGAATAAAATAAAAGTTCAGTGAACGACTTGGTGGTGTTTTTTTCTTAATTTTGAAGACGATGTAGCAATCAGTAAAGTGTGTTTTAGCGAACCTCGAGGCTGACGGGAGTTTTATCTTGGTCATAATCAAACCGGATGTTGCATGCAACGATATCAGAGATCCGGTTTGACGCTAATTGCCAATATTCGGAAGACATGCTCAAGTTACCCTAATGACACGAGTGTACGTAGGTTCCTTTAACCAATCCTCACGAATGGGATGAGGAAAGGATGCGATAGAAATAGGGAAGCTTCAGGGTAAGAGTAAGCAACAAAAAAAAAAAAACAGCAAGACACTTACGTGTAATCAACTCTTAATGTGCAAACATCCATTGATAGAGAGAGAGTTTTGTGAGGAAATACGAAAGAGACTTGCCGATCATCAGGTTTCACATCTTTCGCGCGTCAGCTGCGGAAAAACCCTCGCGGAGGGCTGCAGGAACGGATAGCTTCAACTACATCCCCCCCAAAAATGTTCGCATTGAAAGGAAGTTGGTATTTCTTTACGTTAAAAGAAAATGGGGTGGTTGGTTTTGCGTTTCGAGTAAGAGCACCCGCGGCGAAAAAAGAACACGAAAAATAAAAGGCGATAGACTGTTGACGTCTCGACATTTTTTTGCAATTTTATTCGTTAACGATTGTCTGTGATCTATCAACACGTTTATTATATTTAGATAATTATTTAATGAGTAGCTTTACATAAATCCACAGTCAATTTTATTTTTTTATAATGGCAAAATAGCTAAAACGAAGCGAACATAAATTCCGTGCTATTGCTTGGAATGGATACATTAAAAATAATTTATGAGGTTCGAAAATGTTCCAATAGTACAGTAGACTGGGCTTAGCAAGGTACTACCTTATACCATTATCGATCTTGGCTCCTTCTTAATCTGTAAAATCAAAATTCTTTTATAGCTCATAAATTCGTATCTAGGACTCTCTAAGTGGTGAAATTTATTAGAGTAATTCTATTTTGCAATGATCTCTCTATACAAACTTTTAAACGACGCATAGTTTTACAAATTTGTTAAAAATATATATTATTATAGATGTTTAACTTTACTTCTAATTACAGTAACTTATTTCTCAGAGATACTTATAGATATAGGTAGTTTCGATCGCCATGGACCTTCAGATACGAAAAAAATAATTACAAGTAGTATATTTGATTGATTTGTTTTCATTATCTCGGAAAAAGTTGCGTTTTCGAACGAGAAATCAATTGGTGACCTTGAATACGGTCTTGACCTTCGAACTCACTAAGTTTTTTTAACCTAAGGAATGGAAAGAGGGAGTATATTGATAGTCGGAAATATGTTCTTGAACCTGATTTAATCTTAACTATTTATATTGCGAATGTAGTTTCTTTACTTCTCGTGTATTTCACCCTTTTCTACCACCCTTATTTATTCAGAAATGCAATTAAATATGCCGAGACCTATATCTCTGTCGAATTTTGAGCATTATCTTGATGATATGAATAAAAAATAGGGCACATTCAGCTTGCATACCAACCCCCTGTTTCTAGTGATCTGACCAACTGCTTAAGAATAGTACCTCACCCCACTTTATTCGATCAATTTACCGTAAAATTATTCTGTGTTCCGGATGTCATTGAAATATCTTGTCCAGTTCTGTCAAAAAAGATTGCCGGACTGTGTTTAATCTTGGAAGTTGATTGATAATTATTAATTGTGTGATGTGTCGATTAAAATTTTTGTGCGTTACGGTTTTGTCAAAAATTTACATGGGCAATATCGTCCGACACCGACGTCGTTTGGAGATTAATGTTTATAAATAGCGGTTTCCGCCTTGGAGGAAGCGGTCTGTAATTTATGAGGACGGCATATAATTACTTAAAGAGCGCACGCATCGGCGATTGAAGGGCCGATAAGAAAGCACGCGAGTAAGCAAAATAATCCCGAAAACACACACACACGTAGCAGATACACGCCGACTGCTGAACGAAATGGATGTGGGATAAGGTGGAAGAAATACGGGGGATGAGAGGGATTTATATACGTAAGGGTAGAAAGTTCCTGCTTGCTGATTTTGAATTTTGTAGAGAAGGGTTTCTATTCTTTTTACTCTCAGATGCTATTGATAACCAATTCATCTTGGGGTTATGTATGTATATAGAAGTTGAAGATTAGTTTATGAGTACTTTCGACACATTTTGCTGATTATTCAAGATTTCGGTCAACTAAATATAAGACACATTAACTATTCGACTGTTAGTTGTTCTATGGTTTCAAACTAATAACGGTATCCTTATAGAATAACTTGGTGTGCAATTGCCCACTGTTTTTTTGTACGTTGTAATAAAAAATACTGAACTTCATGTTCTCTAATTACCTATAGTAATTCAACAGTATTTAGATATAGGGTAATGCAAGAGAGATAAGTTAAGTAGCTAAACAGAAACTTGAATTGGAATATCGTTAGATAATTACAGAAACTCGAAAATATTAGAATTTTTAGATATATTTCAATATATAGGTATTATAAGCAAGTCAAACAAATACACTTTAATCTAGAGTTTTATTTTTGAATAATTGTACTAAACTGCAAGAAAGCGAGAAAAGCAAAAGGACACGATCAATAAAAGAAAAAGGGATTAAACCAAAAGTGGAAGGAGAAAATATAGAATATAGATGTCGCAACCATTTTGCCCATCTGAAGGTTCATGTCTTTTTAAACTATCTATACCAAAATACTACAAATGGCGAAGTAAACGCCCAACATGCTCCAACAAGGTTTAAGCTAACGTGCGTATCACGTTGAGGTTGGCTACGCCGGGATTCGTTTTCAGCAAGTAAGTACTGAATTATAATGTCATACAAACTGAAAATGAGCATACGTACTCCTAAAATGTAGCATCGTGCTACAGATGGCGTTTACTGCGCCATTTGTAGTATTTTATAAAACGCACTGTTAAGACAGCAGGTAAAATTAGGTCTGTGTTCTGTCGGAACTGCCTGCGACGCGCTGATGAGATCCAAAAATATCGAAATCGCGATCCGCGTCTGGCAGTTTCGACAGAATACAGACCACTTCGAATTATTTTATCTATACCAAGCCAACTGCGCATTTAGTTAACTAGTTTTGAAACCAGCAATGATTTCACTGCCCAGGTGTAATTGAATGTAGCTGCTTCATCATCGTCATTATAAGGTCGTCAGTCCTAAGACTGGTCGGACATGCACCTTCAACTCTTTCCTATCCTGGGCTGCTTATAGGTATAAAATTGATAAATGGTGATTTCAACCGGCAATTACTGATATATATTTAAGTTTAAGTGAAATGTACAGTTAAATACATGTTTTTGAAAAAATAATGAAGAACTATCTATTCGTTTCATGCCGTTGAAGCCGTTAATTAGTGGCGGGTCATGCAAATGCTGAACTTATCTATTGTACTTCTACCGTGGACATGTTATACGGAGAATATTGTTTACTAACAACAATAGTCGTTAGTGTCAAGTAGGTTAACTGCCCATAAAACAGTTACTCGAAGAGCTACAAAAGATAAAGTGCGTCGGTCGTATTGATCTGCGTCAATAGGAGCGCATGCAGGTGAAATGAGAAACTTTCCCATCAAACGCAAAAAAAAGGAGATGATAAAAGCCTGCGTAAGGGCTGCAGATTTTATGACGAAATAAGGCAGCCATATTTCGGCGAGTGATTACAGGCACTAAATTCACTTTATTGGACCTGTCATTTCCACTACACGAGATTGGAAAACGTTGTCCCGAATATTTCTAATAAAATGTCGCCATTAATAAAAAAACAAACGTCCTCGACTCAATATGAGTAGGCAGGCAGGTCGGCTATTGGTGCGCTAAAGACAGATTAAGTTTGAACGTTACATTGAACACACGTCCAACAAAATGCCGTTATTGCTTTCGAAAATTAAAAATGTGTTTGTCACTCATGTATCACTAAAACAACGGTTATGTTTTATTCAATTAATTTTCATTATCGTCACCACAAGGTCGTCAGTCTGGTTATACAGGCACCTTCACTTCTTTTGATTATTCTCGACCAATCTTCGTATTTGCAGAAAACTGGAACATCTTACATCCCTAATAACTATTTGCGAAAAATAATCTAGTCTAAGTGTTCCCTCATAATTTTCTCATGATATCTCGTTATTCCTAACATCTTAAACTTTCGCTTATCGTTCATGTTTCGCATCCATACAAAGTCGTGCACCAAAGTACACTTTTAATATTCTTTCTCTACTGTTCGTTTTACGTTTCTACCGCTGTTTATGTCCTGAAATATCGATAGATATCGAAAATGAACGAGTATTTAATCTAGATTTATCTATTTATTACCACTAAAAGTTTCCAAACGAAAAAAAATCGAAATGTTAGTTAGTCCAATTGCAGCTTTTAAAACATCTGGATAAACATTTTTTGTGTAAATTGCTTACAGAGTTGTAAAAAGAGAAGAGTTAGTGTTGATTCTGTTTTGTTTTGTAATTTCTAATGCGTAGAATTATTTATTGAGTTTTTTGTGCCTTTTTAAATTTTAGTTATTTGAAAGTGTTTAACGTAAATTGACCATATCCGTGGATTTGATAAATTATAACAACAGGTTCATATTTTTGCGAAAGCCGTTACGTAGAATTTATTTTCCAATAAATATAAACGGAATGAAATCTGTGAACGTATAGAGGGTTATTTTGCCAATTTTATTTTGCTTCATGTACCAACGTATAAACGGTGGAATATTTTAATCGCAAATTGAGACTGTTACAGCTGAAATCCATTTGTTTTTGACGGGAAGAGTGATTGGATAATAATTATGAAAATGTAATTCATTTTCTCCCCTGATGAAAGGGATTAAAAATTTTTTGAATGAAATGTTTTGTTAAAATCGTAAAGGTAATTTTAAAAGTACGTATCGTTAGATGATAAACGAGTAAATAGAAACACTAGGTGACGGTTTTGAAATCTTTTAGTTTATTTATTACGGATTACAATTAGTCTAGTAGATCTAGGATGTTGACAAGTTTTCATGATCCATAATTTACTATGTACGATTTTTTCCTGGAATTCCGCAAATATTTTATTTTTCCTTTTACTATCATAGATCATTTGGTGTGGTGTTCACATTTAAGAAAAATTCTTCATCATAAGGTCGTCACTCCTAAGACTAGTTGGACACGCTCCTCCACTCCTTCCTATCCTAAACTAATCTTCGAATTTCCCTAAAACTAGAACAAGCCACATCCTTAACTAATTGCGAACAGTAATCTGATCTAGGTCTACCTCTACCTCTTCTAACTTCCGTTTCTGCCTCTAATATGTCTCTGACTAGACCTTCATGCCTGAGAAGATGTCCTACCAACCTATCTCGCCTATTTCTTATTGACTTCCATAGAGTCCTCTGTTCTCCTATTCATTCCAATACCTCTTCATTTCTAACCTTCTCTATCCACGGTATCCTAACATAAGGGATGTTAAAATAAAAGGGTCCTAGACTTCCCTACTTCGTGTCTATATTCCTATGGTGAAATCCAAGAAAGTTGTTGTTTCCTTGAATGAAATCGTTGCTGCATAATTCAAAAAGGTAAAGACTACCTTAACTCTTACCATCCTGTATTGTAGTGTGCTAGGATTGTTGTTAGACTTGGTAACCGACTCGGAGCAGCTCCTGAACGTTTTCAATATTAAATATCAAATTCAGTTGAAATGAACGTCTGTCTTTTCTTTTCGGAGTTCAAGTGTTGCCATTTATTCTTCGCTTGCAGCGTTCCGACTTCCTTTTTACAGTTTACTATAACGATCTGCAGTGCACCAGAAGAGATATACACCGTACAAAAGTACCGATTGCTCCGGGCCACCTGCCTTCGCCCCCTTGCCGTACTTTGGCAATTTCGTCTGTGAAAATGCAAGGGTGTGTATGTGTACGTTTCTACATGTTTGTATGTTGGGCCGAAGCGGAAAACTCCTATACAAATGTCTCGACAAGCGGGAAACGTACGGTCTGAAATGAAATTTGGTTTACGAGATAGAAATCAGATTTATTTCACGATCCGCGCCGCATGTCTTCGCGTTATTATTTGCATTGCACACTGTTTGTTGTTTTCTTTCGGTTTTTTTATTCAGAAATGATCGTTTCTTAGAAGGAAATGGGAACTACGTAGAAGAATGTTTGGTACCCTCTTCCTAACGGGTTGCAAACAAAATGAAAATGAAAATTTTCTCTGCACTTTCGCAATAATTGAAAGTTCCTTCGATTGCGAAGTACCTCGGGGGCCGTGAACATCTGCCGATTTTAATCTTCCGGAAATTTCAACCGTATCATTAATTTCGAGAATATCAGTGTGATATTGAGTACAAATTATAATGGGAAGTTAAAAAATAGTCTAATAAACCTAATTAATCACCACAGTAAAATAAAGATCATTGTCACTGGTTGGACACGCACCACCACTCTTTTTCCTGTCCTGAGCTAATCTTTGCATTTCCCTAAAACTAGAACAACCCACATCCTTAACTATTTGCGAACAATAACCTAATCTAGGTCTACCTCTACTCCTCTTAACTCCTGCTTATGTCTGTAGCATATCTCTGACTAGCCCTTCATGCCTGAGAAGGTGCCTTATCAACCTATCTTGCCTATTTCTTATTCGCCTCCATGGAGTCCTCTATTCTCCTATTCTTTCTAATACCTCTTCATTTCTAACCTCTAATCTATACATCTCAACTTCCAAATTTTCTAATTTCCCCGTATGCCTCATTATTTTGACAGTCCACGCTCCGACTCGTGATGTAATGCACTTTGTTGTTGTTGTTGCACTTAGTGACATCTCCCGAGGTAGTCCCCACCCGAATATCCGAATAGGGGACTATTTTACGTCCGGAGTGCTTTACTCCAAAGGACGCCATCGTTTAAATTGTAGTGTTGTAAGAGTACGTTGTACTCGGGATATCATAATTTGGTGGTTTCTTGTTGCCTTTCACATTCCGGTATTGTGCATCACAGTGTCATACCGATCCTCATGATCTCTGCCACCCTAAGTACTTACTGAAAGAGCTGCTGCCCTCTGTCAGGGACTTGTCTTAATTTGGTTTACTTTTATAAACCCCCCATTATGGTTGAACCTATGATCGAAATTCTTAAATCATGGAAACTCGCAAGTCGATCCACCCTTGTAAGTTTGTAGAAGAGCTTCGTCAAGGTTTTCGTGATCAAAAAAAAAGTTAAAAGTTGTTAAAACGTGAAAAACTTTTTATTTTAATTTTTAGTATTTGTATCTGCTCCAACAAAAAAGAATCGGACTACGTTCCTGGAGGGTGTATTATAGGTATTTTGTTGTGGCTCTGCTATAAATTAGTCATTAAAGTCGTTCATAATAAGTAATAACGTTTTTGATGGTTAACTGTTATCTGTCGCAGAAACGATCTAATTTGTAGTTTGCTAACCTAAGGTAATTTCGTACACGTGTACATTTCTCTGTATACATATGTTCTGTGTAGGTGATGTAACACTTCTTGAAGTGAATGTCGTCAACTTATTTACAACTTACCACATTGTCGTTTTACGGCCAGTGTAATAAATGAAACCGTGTGTCACCGATTCATTATGAGTTTTGTGATGCTTCGGTAAACGAGGTGAAAATGATAAAATTGTGTTGTAAACTATAAGTACTTGCTAAACAGAGATATTTAAGAAGAAAGCTGAAAAAGTATTCGTACACAGTTTATATTACATATCTGAAAGAAGTATGAAAATAAATAAAAGTAAAACAAAAAATACTGGTACGCAAGGGAAGAATAAGTAGGAAACGTGCGAATATAAAGATAGGAGACGAAAATTAAAAGAAGTGGCTAACTGTAGGTATCTAGGAAGTCAGATAAGTCAGGACGGAAGGAGTAGTAGGGATATAAAGTAGAGGATAGAGCAGGGTTGAGTCTCCTTCAATAAAAAAAAGTCACTTCTATGCTCGCGAACGGTTAATTTAGAAATTCGAAAAAGGTTGTTAAAGGTGTATGTTTGAAGCACGGCGCTGAACGGGTGCGAAACATAGACGGTGGGCGCGGCGGAAAAGAAAAGGTTAGAAACGTTCGAAATGTGATACTACTCTCGTTAGCCCGGAAAATCTTCATCGTATAGATTCCGGCCATTAAAGCCTACAAGTATATAGCAAACAAAGTATTATATCTTTGATTTTTTTTAAAATAATAATTTTTTACAGATTATTATAATGAAAAGTCAGAAGCATTCGAAATATGGTCTTACAGGCGAATGATGAGGATAACGTGGGTAGAAAAGGTTAGAAATGAAGAGGTATTAGAAAGAATAGGAGAACAGAGGACTCTATGGAAGTCAATAAGAAATAGGAGAGGTAGGTTGGTAGGACACTCTTTCAGGCATGAAGGTCTAGTCAGAAACATATTAGAGGCAGAAACAAAAGTTAAGAGGAGTAGAGGTAGATATAGATTAGATTACTGTTTGCAAATAGTTAGGGATGTGGGTTGTTCTAGTTTTGGGGAAATGCGAAGATTAGCTGAGCATAGGAAAAAGTAAATGTGCGTATACAACCAGTCTTACGATTGACGCCCTTACAATGATGATGATGATGATCTGGAATAAGAAATAGAGCAGATATTAAAATGTTTTACTCTCGAGTGAAAATGAATCAGCGAATTTTCATTAATTTTGAGTGAATATTTACATATCATTACAGCAATACAGTGAATGTTTGTCATTTTGAGGCAAACAGTACTACCATTTTTCATAAATTAGGCATAAAAAATTAATACCTCTGTTATGAAATAACATAAACTGCGCTAATATGCTTTCAAAATTTAATTCCATCATAATCAAAACATAAACTCGGACCAACTTTAACCCCCTTGTGCACCACAGTTGCCAAGACACAGTCAGTTTAACCTTGATAAATATATTTTTAAAGGTTTTTTTTTATTACACGATTTTTTTCATGCAATGAGCTGTCTATATGGGTATCTACAGCTCTAAAGGAAAATGCGTAATCGTAAGAAGCCTACGTGTTCTTCCTTTTGTAAATTTATACACACGCGTACAAGGACTCATAAATTATGCTCTCGCACTGTAAGAACACATGCCAAAGCAAAGGATGTTTAAAATTAATTAACAGTTCGTTGTCAGTGACGTTGCCACCTTAGCTTGACGGTGGCTGGTTTGATAAATGAGAGTGCGGCACGTTTGCCAGCGGGGTTTCAAGCTATTCGCCGCTCATGTCTTGAGACTTATATTATTCGTGCAGCGACGATTGAACTACATACTTATTATAACACTTTATACTTGCACATACAATTGGTTATGCTGTACATCGCAGGCGTAATCAGCGACGGTATCATACGCCTCGCGTATCGGATATATCGGCTACCCTTAGGCTAGAAGTTCTTCGCAACTGGGAAAGCTTAAATTAATGGTTCCGTATAAAATGTTGAAATCAGGTTCAATGTAGATACTAATTTGCTTCCTTGTCAAATTGGGTTATGATTATTTATCGATAGTTATGTTTGGAGCACGGCGCTGTACGGGTGTGAAACATGGACAGTGGGCGCGGCGGAAAAAAAAAGGTCAGAAGCGTTCGAAATGTGATGTTACAGGCTGAGGATACTGTGGATAAAGTAGGTTAGAAATGAAGAGGTATTAGAAAAAATAGGAGAACAGAGGACTCTATGGAAGTCAATAAAGAATAGGCGAGATAGGTTGGTAGGACACCTTCTCAGGCATGAAGGTATAGTCAGAGACATATTAAAGGCAGAAACAGGAGTTAGGAGGGGTAGAGGTAGACCTAGATTAGATTACTGTTCGCAAATAGTTAAGGATGTGGTTTGTTCTAGTTTTGGGGAAATGCGAAGATTAACTCAGGATAGGAAGGAATGAAGGTGCGTGTCCAACCAGTCTTAAGACTGACGACCTTATGATAATGTAGGTGTTTTGTGAGTAAAAGCGTATTCAAGAGATTGAGAAGGTAAAGAAAATTGTTTTGCGAAGTAGAATAACAAAAACCACTGATGCTTTTAATATCATGCCTCAGTTTAACCTCTGAAAAGTTTATTTTTACAACTATTGAGTTTTTGTGTATATGTATATATTTGATAATCGTAATTTTTTTAGATGTAGTTATGGGTCAGTTCGTTCGCATGTCTTTTGTTTGAAGGTGGACGGACCTCGAGTCAAGACGTCATTGAGACGCAGTCTATCATTGTACCCTTTTGTTTAAAGGACAGATAGGAAGATGACAGCGGTAAACTGGATTAGTAAATCATTAGAGTGATCCCGGAAGGATCATATTATATATCTGTCAACGTTCAGACTTTATAGAGTAGTTATAAGGTTTGATGTTATTGGACTATTTGAATGTTTTTGTTAGGATAAGTTTAAATTCTATTGACTAGGGGTTAGATCGGGAGATAGCTCCGACAACGATTTGCAATTTGTATGTTCAATGAATAATTTGTGTTATTTATGTTAGATCAAGTACATAATTAAATTTCAATTCAAATTTACAGTAGTCATTGGTTGCCGATTTTTATCGTAGAAGCGTTAATTTTTTGTTGATTGTGGTTCAAGCTCTCTGTGTCAAAAAGGCATCTTTGCATAAGAAAGTAACGAACCGATGGAATGACTGGATCACTCGTTAGTTCAAATCGCTTTTTGATAATCTCAATCCTTAATCCGCTCGTTTTCTCTCGTTGTACGGTAAAAGGAAATTCACATTTTCAAAATCCAATTAATCGAAGTTGCAGACAATCCCGTTTCAATCTCACACGTCAAAAAAGGAGAGAGCTCCATATTCATCGGAGCATTAGGGCACAGTTTCAGTGAAATTGCAGCGGATTTGAATTAATTTCGACCGGGAGTCAAATTAAAGCAGCGAAGCAATTCGTATCCTTTATATTCCCTATTCTGTCCGTGACAGTCGACGGGAACGGCACGAAACGATGCAAACGAAGGTGGCCTAGGAAGAAAGCGACCGACTACGACGTGGACTCGACTTACTTCATTTCCATGCAAATTGAAACATTTGTACTCGAATAAAGAATCAGCAGAAACTATTGGAAACCATCGCTGTCGGAAAGTGCATTAAAATGAAGCTCTGAGACCGCCAACGGGGACCGTAGGAATGGATAAGAGCCGACGAAGTCGAATCGTTTTCAACATTTATTTGTAATAATTCACTTCTTGTAAATTACGTTCCTGCATAATATTGTATGTTTAGCAAGTCACGACAGAACCCTACTCTAGGAGAATTATGGGTCAGTATCTACAAGAAAATATCGAAAATGTTTAATTTAATACAGTCCACCACGTAATTTATAGCACTAAAGGGTGGGACTGTTCTCTCCTAGTCGTCGTCGCTAACTATCAAAGGATAAGTGATGGACACATAAGCGGTTGTGATTCTTCAAACTTAAATTTGTGATAAAGCGCTAATAAAAATGGCAAATAGTAGGACTAATGTTTTACTGTTTCGGCAGATTTTGGACTTGCTATCTTAACTATTTTATGTAAACCCTTTAAGTAAGTGAAAATGGGGAAAGAAACATTTTTCTTTTGTTTTCGTGGAAGAGGGAAATCTTCGAAAGACACCCAGTCGTCCATACGATAGGATTTCCGAGGGAGAAGTCCTCGAACCTACCGTTTAAAACCCCTCTACCTCAGGCCATTATAGGTTCAATTAAGGTCCTTGAACTTAATTTATTAACAAATTAGTACAAGTACAACAATTGCAATAGAAATGGTGATCGTCTAAATGGTCAGTAGTTATCTGGTTACTCAACTTCAAATAACTCACAACTCAGTCCAAAATAAAACCACAAAGTAAACGAATGAAATTCGCCCTGTAACTGCTAGACTGCTTACTATCCGGCTCGAAGGACCAATGTTTAATGTTGGATGAATTTTTGTGAACAACCCTACATTAAACAGTCCTCTTAAGCCGATAGTGGTTATTAATCTTGAGATTGTTTTTTTTGTAAATTAACTATATATATAGGTAGTCGAGGAATTCATGACGAAGGTCAGGGGTGGTTGCCAATAATTTGGCAGGGGGAAAGGGGATTTTATTTTTAATGAAGTTGGTTTGTAAGGTGTTTATGCGTGTGAGAAGTGGTGTGATTTCAGTGTTGTCGTATATTGTGTCGGAAGAAGAAAAAAAAACATTGGGCAGTGTGTATAAGTACGAATCTAATACCCACCGTTCCCAAAATTATAATATAACCCTGTGACTTGTACGAATATATCAGACAATAACTTCAAACTTGAAAAGCATATAGATATATGTGTGCTTGTCCATTTGGTGAAGCTGTTTATAAGGAAAGGGGTTGTCTCTGTTACCCTCATTAACGAAAATACCAACAATGAAATTGCTTTGCTCGGCTTCGAAACTGCTTATTAGTTTACCTCCACCTAATTGGGTTGGCCGTTAGGATTACTTAGTTACAGTTTGTTGATTTTGTGTGCTGTTAGACGTACTTTGTTTCGCATTATTGGAACCGGGATCGCTTCACCATATTATACGCGAGCGGGGTTCGTTGACCAAACAAACTCTCCAAATTTGAATATAAGCCCTAAAATATCCGCTGCGGAGTATATAACTGCTTTAAACCAACCCACCACTGCAACCATCAAATGTTATCTGACAGATGTATATTTATTATAATTACCTATGAAACTCGCTCTTACCCTAGAAAAAAATTTTCTCAGAGTCTTTCAGCGTCTCTGAGAGCGTCTCTCACAGTCTTTCACAGTCTCTCAGTTATTGCCTAGGTGTTTTTATGGATCTCTCACAGTTTGTGCATGAGAGACTCGAACGATAAAATTGTTAATTCAGAGATTCGAGTCTCTCACAGAGAGACTGAATGAATAAAACTGAAAAATTGAGATTCGAGTTTCTCGTAAAAAGACTGGATTCTCTGAAATATGTTGAACTTAGAAAATTTTAACCATGTCTATGGAGACACCACTTATTGAGAGATTCGAATCTCTCGTTCAGAGACCGGATACGAAATGAGGATCTCTTTATGAGCGACTCGAGTCTTTCGTTCAGAGACGCTAAACAGTTTTTCTGACAGTCTCTCTCAGCGACACCAGAGAGACTCGATGAGTGACGGAGACTCGAGTCTCGCTTTCAGAGACTCTGAGAGACTGAACATTTTCAAAATCAAAACAAAAACAAAAATCTTACCACCAAAATATTTTCCCTAAGAGCAATATTACTACTTACTTAATTCAGGTCATACATTATATTAATTTCTATTGATATATTATTATAAAGGAAACAAATTGTGCACGTATTTTATGAAAGTTGCAAATTTTTGTAATCATGCAATTCATCTGTTGAATTTAAGATAGAGATAAGTTGACAAAAACTCTGTTTAATTTCAGATGGTAACCCGGACGAAAAAAATATTTGTTGGAGGTTTGTCAGCACCCACAACTCTAGAAGATGTTAAGAGCTACTTCGAACAGTTTGGACCGGTAAGTAATTATTTTTAATATTTACCTACTTATGTATTATAAGTGGGACAAATTAAGAAGTAATCACCACATGCATTTGTCGACATTTTGAAGAGTCCCTTATCTTCAATATATATATATACATAATAGCAGTTTTGAAGTACAGTTTGCATACATCTATTTTCATGTAATTTTTTGTTTCAAAAGTAAAGTTTGAGTTCTTGCAAATGAACTTTTTGTGATAGTTTTTTTTTTTACTTTCTACGACTTAATAAACAGTTTTCGTTCGTCGAATTGACATTTAGAAATTAAAAGAAGGAAAAAACACTTCCGATTATATTGGTAGCTTGTATTTAAGTTATTTCTCTCGGAGTTTCCTCGCTATTCTTTTCGCAACTTGATGTTGGACTAATGAAGTAGCTTTTTGCTCCATTCGAAATTGACACCCGTGCGAACTTGTGCCTTCGATATTGGAAAGTGGAAGAAGGCGCTTACGTCAATATCTCGTTTTTACTTGCTTAAAATCAATGACAAAACTCCGGAAAAAAACGTTCCAATATCTCCAGCGTCTTTTTGTGCGATAGCGATGTCCTTCGTGAAAATCAGAATTTATCTCATCCTTTAGCGAGAAGAAAAGCGGATTTCAATGCCTCGAATAATTTTCTCAAAGCAAAATTGCGTTTGCTATTTCGTCGTTAGAATAGAAAAATATGAAACCATTTCTTTTCAATAAAATACCCACTATTTTTCATTAAAAGGGAAACCAAAGAGCCAGTTTCTAACGGTTCATATGATTAAAAAGTGGACGTACAGTGTGATTTTTTGCAATAATTTTAACGGTGAAAACTTGAGATGATTTGTAAATAATTTTATTTGGTACAAAGTTGTTTGTTGTCATAACAGTGACGTCTGCTCATCAAAATAATACATGGAGAAAATATAATTACTTAAAGGTTAAATTTATAGTTATAAATTAGCTGGGTAGTATACAGAAGGTCCAAATGTTTGGTTCGACGGAGATATGTTTAAAATTATAAGGTTACGGAAGGAAACAGAAATGAGTGTTGTCAATTTCTAATATCATAAATTGTAGGTATCTCATCTAATATACAACTAGTCTAAAAACTAACCAAGTAAGCATATTAACCACAATACATTTACCTATATTCTCTAAACATGGTAATATTACAAGTTGGTAGCAGTTTTATATACTAATCATCAACATCGTCAGTCCTAAGACTGGTTGGACACGCACATCCACTCTTTCCAATCTTCGCATTTCCCTAAAACAAGTCATATATGAAATGAAAAATAGGAAAGGCAAATCGATAGTGTATTTTATTTAATTTTTAGTGTCTTAGTTAGTATTATTTAAAATACTAAGGTAACACTAACAATAACGAATAACAATTTATATACAACAAGAACAAAACGAAAACAAGCAACAAAAAGGCACAAAGAGTGAAACAAACAAAGTGACAAAAAGAACAATATAATACAACAACAACAATAACAAAGACAACAACAAAAATGAAACAGATAATAGAAGCACTTACGAACGGTAGTAGAAGTAAACGGAAGACTGTGTAAAGATAATAAAAAACTTTAAACTTTTGGGTGTTTCATTCCCACCAGCAAGTGATGCTGGTGGGCGGGCAGTTCCTCCGGACTATGCCGGAAGGTAGGGCGGAAGGCTCTCTTCAGCCTGCTTTCAGGAATCGTGGGAATGGGTGGGTGGTGGTTCGGGTGAGAAAGTTGAGACGGACGAAATGAAGACAGAAGAGAATGAAAGATTGTCTGTGGAATATTACTGCCTCAACATTTCCCTAGGTGATACAAGGAAACCACTAAAAAACTTGGACCAAGGCAGACGGACCCGGAATCGAACCGGCGTCCTCCCGAATGCTAAGCAATGGTCTAAACCTCTAGGCCATGCCGCTCGGTGTAAAGATAAGAATTTTTGAGAGTATTTATAGGACAGGGTTGTTAGTAAATTTGATAGAATGTTCTAGAAGGAAAAGTAGTGAGAAAAGGGTGAAGACACTAGTTTGTAGGAATACGTAGAATTAAGCAGTATAGAGTTCAAGAGAAAGCAATTAAGGGTAAAACCAGATATTAGTATGGGAGTGCATGCAGGTATAGTTGAAGTTGGATTTCCAGGTAAAAGTGATTGAAAGAACAATAGTTTAGATTGAAAGGAAACCAAAGTATGTACAAGATAAAAAATTGAAATGAATTGAAATAATATTTGAAATGAAATGAATTTGAAGTAAAATAATGAAAAAGAATGCTTAAGAAATCATCATCATAAGGTCATCAGTCCTAAGACTGGTTGGACACGTACCTCCACTCTTTCCTATCCTGAGCTAAACTTCGCATTTCCCTAAAACTAGAACAACCCACGTCTTAACTATTTGCGAAGAGTAATCTAATCTAGGTCTACCTCTACCCCTCCTAACTCCTGTTTCTGCCTCTAATATGTCTCTGACTAGACCTTCTTGCCTTAGAAGGTGTCCTACCAACCTATCTCGCCTATTTTTTATTGACTTCCATGCTTAAGAAATATCTACAAAAAATATATACCTACAATTGTCCCCCACAAATTTTTTAACCTACTCGCTGGATACATCTATTCATTCGCTCCCTCTAGAATTACGGTAGAAAAATAACCGTTAAAAAGTGCCACTGTCGTAGCCTTTTGTTCGAAACATATAATACAGATATATATTCTGACCAAAGCTCAGTCGTTCTATCCAGCCAGCCGGGCAGAGCCAGAGCCAGGCCAACAACGTTGTCGAGTCCTGCCGGTCATTCCTTTGGCTCGTCCAATTAACTTAATAAAAAGGACGGCAGGGAAAATCGCTGCTTGAATTTCTAGAAGCTGACCAACCACCCGCGGAATTCTGCCTCAACAATAAACTCGAGTGCTTCTGTAACCATCTTTTCAAAACATCGACTGATGGTTACATTTCTTCGTTTTAATTAATGATTGGCACGAAATAATGAAAAGAAATAATCTTCTAGGTTGTAGTTTCAGTAAAAAAGAATGGATGTGCGTTTTTATTAACATTAAAATGTGCTCCCTAGATAATTGTTATTGTTGAAAAATTATCGCCCTGAATTTATGAAACTAAGTGCCAGGTTTAGTTTTGATCCAAATATTATTTTGTTTATAATAGTTAACATTGCTATTACATCAACGAGAAACATTGCGGAAAATTGCATAAATGATACGGAAACTTCTATAATATATCATCAACGCCTAATTAATTATCATATTTAATGTCTTGTCAATGGTCTACAGTTTCACAACTCTTAAATGGAGTTATAATCATCATCATCATCATCATAAGGTCGTCAGTCAGTCGTCAGACTGGTTGGACACGCACCTCCACTCTTTCCTATCCTGAGCTAGTCTTCGCATTTCCCTGAAACTAGAACAACTCAGCTCCTTAACTATTTACGAATAGTAATATAATCTAGGTCTACCTCTACCCCTCCTAACTCCTGTCTCTGTCTCTAATATGTCTCTGACTAGACCTTCATGCCTGAGAAGGTGTCCTACCAACCTATCTCGCCTATTTTTGGTTGACTTCTCCTCTGTTCTCCTATTCTTTCTGATTCATTTCTAACCTTCTCTATCCACGATATCCTCATCATTCGTCTGTAACACCACATTTCGAACGCTTTTGACTTTTCATTATAATAATCTGTAAAAAATTAATATTTTAAAGAACCATCAAAGGTATAACACTTTGTTTGCTATATGCTTATAGGCTTTCACGACTGGAGTATATACTATGAAGATTTTCCGGACGTGATCTAGTGGAATTTTTATTTCTTCCAGACGTTTCGTTCGAAACAACGCCGAACATTTTCAATGGAGGCGGTGGTGGTTGCTTCGTATTATTCTTCTCGGTAGTTGAGGAACGTCAGAAAGCTCAGGAGATAGTTTTTGATGGTTAAAAATCAACAAGGAGTTAAAAATTTATATTGCACGATTGAACGTGTTCGAAGTACTTACGTGACAGCTAATTCGAAATTAATTTATAAACGCCATTCCTGTTCCCTATCACCATCGACTGAGCAATTCGCGAAGGTTTAACAAAGTAATAAATTCTCGCGACAAGGTTCGGGCGAATATGCAATAAGGGTGACGTTGAAGTGCGTCAAAGTAAACGGGAGCGATGTAGTTAATCACAGGCTTACAAGAAATAGGAAGCCATTACCTGTACCCGGTTTTCCACCGTTCCGAGCCGCGTGCAGAAATACCTGACCATTTCCATGTTTTAAAACGAAGTAGGCGTGTAAAAGAAATAAGCGGCTACTAAAAATTCACCGACTTCACATGAACCTAATTATACCCAGACTGCATAATACACAACACTAATTAATCAGAAACTTACATGACAAATTAAAAGCAAAACATTCGTAATATGTTTTACATTCAACGAACAATGCGGCATGAAATTTTTTACTCGCAAACAAATTTCTTTTATTAAGTTTTTTTACAAGCTAGCTTTTATTTAACTTGCAATGTATGTAACTAATATGTTTGTTGGGCTGGAATCTTGCAGTTCAATTTTGAAGCAGATGTCTTTAACCGATTGAGCTGAAATTTTGTATACACGTTTAGCTTGGATGACAATGCATGGTTAGCTGTGTGGCGTCATTCTAAATCGAACATGGCGGAACCCCTAAACATCATCATGATCATTATAAGGTCGTCAGTCCTAAGACTGGTTAGACACGTACCTCCACTCTTTCCTATCCTGAGCTAAACTTCGCATTTCCCTGAAACTAAAACATTCTACATACTTAACTATTTGCGAACAGTAATCTATTCTAGGTCTACCTCTACCCCTCCTAACTTCTGTTTCTGCCTCTAATATGTCTCTGACTAGACTTTCATACCTGAGAAGGTGTCCTACCAAACTATCTCGCCTATTTTTTATTGACTTCCATACAGTCTTCTGTTCTCCTAATACCCCCCAATATGGGTATCAAATGAAAGAGCTTACAGAGAATAACTCGAAAAATACAGTGACATCGTGAGATTTACCTGCGTGTTTCATTTATAGCTGAATAAAGCAGCTTACATAATACCTTCAAAAGTAAGTTACCAGTATCATCAACCGGAGTGAAACAGTCAAACTCGATTGCGAAACTTGGTGGTTCATTATTTGATATCACACTACTTACGTAAACAAAAAATTCCTGTTGCATCTTTGACGGTGACTGAAGGCTTACCAATAGAAATCATCAGTTTGATTAGTGAAAATTATGTATGGTAGATACCTGAAAAATCCGGTTAAAAGGCTTTAAAAGCTCAAGTATCGCATTCATGTAGAAGACCCAAGGAACAATAACCAAATTAGCAGCATTAAACCAGCATTTGAAGCCATACTGCTGTTCCTAAAGGGAAGCTCATACGCTGTGGTGCATTTAATAGGTAACGAAGAAATATGTTGACAATAGAGTATAAAGTTTTTATCTATCTCATTTGTTTGGAACTTTTCTGTTCACAAAATTTGTGATTTATGTATCATTCAATAAGAAGATTAATTCTGTATACCATCAGTACTTTTTGCATTTATTATGAGCGTTTCAGAATTATTCTTGTAGACCGCCGTAATATTGACGTTCCGCATATGGATTCGTTTTAAGAAGCTATTCTTCTGTTCGCTTAATATTTAAATCCAGTCTACGAGGAAATTGAGTTTTCAATCTGAACAATTTATGCATGACTATCAGAAGTATCCACCTGCCGGCTTAACGAAATATTACACCACTTCGTTCCATTATTTAATCGGCACTTCTACTTGCGAATCATCCGTATAATAAGATTTTGATAATGGAAAGTCGCGTTTTTCGGGGTTTTAAAACGATCTTTTTTAACTTCGACGAACAGTAAAAAAAACAGTTTTCGATTTAAATGACGCTCTTTTAAAGAAAATGTACAGTGATAGCAAAAAAAATGAATAAGTTGTCTCCCTAAAGATATTGTTGTACTGGAATCGCTTTTAACCCCTTAAATGCGCCTAAGGATCTTGTCATTCTGGACTCGCTTTTACCCTATAAGCGCGCATCTTAAATCTTACTTTAATAAACTCCCTTTTACCTCCTGTGTGAGCCTAAAGATCTTAACATGTTCTACTTGCTTTTATCCTCTAAGCGCGCCTAAAGATCGTACCACGTTAGACTCGCCTTTACCACGTAGGTGCTTCTAAAACTCTTACAACGTTGGACTCACTTTTACCTAATAGGTGCTCCTAGAGATCTTGCCATGTTCAACTCACTTTTATCCTCTAAGAGCGCTTGCAGATCTTGCCACGTTGGACTCGCTTTTACCTCTTAGGTCAGCCTAAAGATTTTGCTATTTCGACTCGCTTTTAACTTGTAAGCGCGCCTAATGATCGTGCCATGTTAGACTGACTTTTACCCCCTAGGTGCGTCTAAAGCTCTTACCACGTTGGACTCACTTTTATCTATTAGGTGCTCCTATAGATCTTGCCATATTCAACTCGCTTTTATCATCTAAGAGCGTCTACAGATCTTGCCATGTTCGACTCGCTTTAACCTCCTAGATGAGCCTAAAGATCTTGCTATTTCGACTCGCTTTTATCCTCTAAGCGCGCCTAAAGGTCGTGCCATGTTGTACTCGTCTTTACTTTACTAAGTGCGTTTAAAGATATTACCATGCTAGACTCGCTTTTAACCCCTTTTGGCGCTCCTAAAACCTTAGGGGCTCTTAAGGATCTTGCCATACTGAACTAGCTTTCACTCTCTAAACTCACCTAAAGATCTTGCGATGCTGAACTTGCTTGTTCTATCACTCGACATAAAAAAGACCTAAGCAACTGATTGTAAAAAGAATCGTAGTAAGTACATCATAAAGAGTATTTCTAGCAGAACCCGGGGTTTTTTCCAAAGTCGAAAAAGGTGTTGGAATATAGATATCGATAATAAAAAAAAGCAGCAGATATTTATAAACATACTTTATACGTTACTGGGAATTGATCAACTTACTTTTACGAAACAGTTTTGGTGTGGTTGTTAACTTACATTTGGTAATTTCGAAAATTGCTGATCACGAACTTAATGCCCTTTATTAACGCTCTTACAAGGATTCATTAAAATGTGCTCTTCTATCCAACTTGTCCCACTGATAGACTATTTGTGAGCAGCACAGTACATCATTACATTGTCGAATCATCTGCTAGGTCATTTACGATCGCAAATGTATCGAACAAAAACCATTGAAAAAAGTAATGTTATTTTTTATCGAACATATACATGTGTATCTTCGCAAATTGTTCGTGTTATGGTTTTCATATCAATTTGGAATCTATCAATACAGATGTATGTTCCTGTATGCATACGTATAGAGAGGCCAGTAGAGGAAAAATGTTGCACATTATTGTGTATCAAAGCAGACAAATTGACTTCTCCCACGCCTACGCTTTTAATCGTGACTGGAAATTGCATTTTACAATCCAAAACATGCAATGGTAATCGCGTAGTTCTGACATTTAACAAGCTCCATTCAAATGGTATTCACAACTTTTATCAGCATTTTAGATCTCAATAATCCAATAGATAGCCAATGCCACAAAAATATAATCGTAGAAATAAAATGCCACATAATATGTACCTATATATACCTACATTAAGTACAAAACTACAAAATATATACGTGGCACCGACTCCAAAAATAACTGATTATAAATTATAAATATGTATAATTAGCAATGATTTTGTCGATTATTCTGTAATGCACTTTGCTTTGACGTAATTAAAACATTATTTTCTACTTTTTAGTTTAAGTTTGTACATGTAGGTATATTTTTGAAGTCAGTTTTTGTTTTTTTTCTAAAAATTAAGTTTATATTCACAATGGTCTTTCGCATGTGTTCTACGAAATTCGATATGAATAAGGTGGAAAAGTTATAAATCGAGTTCGTAATCTTATAATGAGTCCATTATAAAAGACTATGCGTCCTATAGCACTAACCAGAGCAGGCGTTTATTAAATTTAAAAAAATAATAGTGAATATTAGACAAGAACTGATTCTCATTCATAAAAGTATACTAACCTGAATGGTCTCATTACTCCTAGTACTACAGGTGAAAACATTTCCGTACGTTTCGATTAAATACCATGAAAAGCGCCACAAATCTCGGTAACTGAAACTGAACGTTTAAAATTACCCCGTTACGTTGATCGAAATTTAAATCTCACTCCTACAACTGAGCGCGGAGAGCGCTTCCAGTTGGAGAAAAAAGCCAAAACAGATGCTTAACACGAAATTATTACGGTTTATTTTGGGAAAATGGAGATCTACCTTACTATTCCTTCAATGAAATATTCAAACCACTACTTGATGAATCAACTGTTATATATGTGAAATGATTGGAGA
>NW_020439021.1:2221702-2261353 GCF_000699045.2 Agrilus planipennis
CCGTATTTGTAAATGTGTGTGTCGTACCTGCGTTCTGGGAAAGCAGTTAAACAGTTCAAAGAAAAAATAAACGATCCGGATGTTTCTAGAAGGTTCCCGAAAGTAAACAAAAGAGTATTTAAAGGAAGAGACGATCGCCGTAAGGGAGTAGAAATAAATTGACCGTTGCAGAAGTGAATCGAGAAATAAATTGACAGTGATAGCAGTGAAATAAATAGCGCAGTGAATAGTGATATATCAACAGTAGTGTAAATATATAGAATAATTCATCACCTAAGTTTAGTAATAATTTAATAGTGTTTTTAAGTTCTTTAATAATTAGTGTAAATAAATAGTTTTGTCGTTATCAGTCTTAGAAGTTAATTTTGTTAAACCCACGAACACAGAGAGCTAGTAAGTATTAGGGTGAGTGACGGTGGTCACCTGATTCACCACCCTAAATTACTTCTAGTGATTGATTCATACATAAAACAAGGCATACTGATACTACACTTATGTATATGGACCAAAAGGGCATTCATACCTGCAATTGAAAAGGATAGAGATGATGATAAGGAACTTCTATTATCGTCAGTCCGTCATCATAATCTTGTTGTAGTGTCCAAAGTACAACCAAGTCGTTAGAGTATCGTTATAGATTTCTTCGAATTATACTCAAAGTCAAACCTCATCGGTTATCGATTACAAAATGAACTTTTTTCTGTTTGGTATCCCAAGGAATAACGTGCGATAGGATCAAACACCCTTACTTTCTAAAATATTGTATTGTTTTTGACACTGAGTGACGTATTACAATTTTTTGTTATTTTCCGTCAGGTTCCCCGAACATTTTATTTCTTGAGAGTTTTTCGTTTGCTATAACGATAAAGGTACCGTCAATTTTCACACATGTCTTGCAGGAGAGTAATATTACGTATAATTTTCTACAAAAGCTCAACAGCTTGGTGTCTGGTGCCGGTAGGGTGCGCAAGTTTTTTTTTTATTAGTCAACCCCACGCTATGAATTATTACGGCTTGAGGCCTCTTCTGTAGCAACAGCAGCCCCGTTTCTGATAGCTTATTTGTTAGAGTAAGAGCTCAGGGGTATCGCGCCTGTCGCAATTTATTACGTGGAAGTGAAATAAATGAGCCGCAGATAAACACGCTTTGCTTTTATTTTTATTCTCTTCTCTCTCTCTCTCTTTGTTTGTCTCTCTCGCTCTTTCCCATTCCCAATATCTCTTTATCTCTTACACGTACACATGTACCTATTCGGTTCTTGTTATTTTGTTGTGTTCACTCGCGTTCGACAGCCTTTTTTTTTCTTCTTTTGTTCAATCTGCTAATTGAGAGGAACAACTGTACTACCTTCCTTTCTCCTGTTACTAATAACAAGGATTTTGAATCAGTAAAGATCCCTGAACACGCTATATTCTTAGGAGTATACCAATAACAAAGTCATGAGTGCATGATATGAAGAACAAGAATATTAAGAAGCTAGGTATGCCAAAAAAGATTATTACTTTTTCGGGGGAGAATGTAAAATATCAAATTGTTTAGATTTTAGGCATTACATCGCTTTTTCTTTGACTTATCTATTCTTATCATACCTCCAGAAGTAACTTTTTCCAAAAAAACTACGTGAAAATGGAAAATCATTCAGGAAATTGCTATTGATACGGTTCGTAGGTCCTGGCGTCCTATTCTAATTGGTACAAAAGTTATGAATGACAAATGTTGTGCAATGCTTAAATCAATGTGGGGTTGAAGAAGGCGTTTGCGATGTTTTAGTTCAATGTGACCAATTTAAGATTGAAGAAGGAATTAAAAAACTACTTGAAAAGTTTTTTTTTAATTTTCAACATATGATCAGAACTTGTCACCAAAATGATCTCATTCTGCTGATTAAGTTTTTTAAAACAATTGAAGTGGAAATAGGGTTGCCACCCGTACTCTATTGTACTCTATTTTAACTGTGCGTACGTTATACTTTACAAGACACATAAAGTACGCAAAAATACTTTATTTAAGACCTTAAGTAGACATCGTAATTTTGTAAGCGATTATTCGAAATTCAGAGTATTTTTACATCAATAATATTGCCCAATACAATATTTTTGAGAATGTTTCTAAGTACGGAACAACCTGATTTCCCAAATCTGTTCAAAGTAGTGTCAGTTTTGCTGTCCGTTCCGGTCTCTTCAGCATTTACAGAATGAGTAGTCTCTGTTATGAACGCAAAGTGGCGGGACGACAGGAATAAAGCTTCATTAAAACTAATTAAAAATGAACTTTTAGTTTACTTAAATCTTTGTTTGCCATGTTTAGAGGCTATTAATGTATTTAAGAGCGACAGCAATTTGTTACTGGCTGCTAGGTGTAACAAAAAATATGTTTTTAAAAACAAAAAATAAAATTACTTTATTTTTATGCTGAGTATTTTTTTTTTTAACCTTTTGGTCGAGAAATACTTTATGTAAGGCCTGAAAAGGTGGCAACCTTAAGTGGAAACGTCCCAAGTAAACTGATGCACAAGCCCTCATATTAGAACAATAAAAAAAAAATCAATTTTCAGTTTGAAGTTGACCGTTCGTTCTTGCACCGTAACAAGGGCTTTTGGTTGTGACGCCGACGGCGAGCGAATAATTTTTTAGTTTCACGCAGGAGATGAAGTTTTTTTTTCCGGAAGCGTCGTCTTTAATGCCGTTTTGATGTCCTTATTTTTCCCTCCATTTTTCGAGCTCTCTCCAACGCGAGAAATCGATACACAGTCGATTCTCTTGACGAATAGAAACGTTCCAGTTAATGAACACCCGAACCGAATTATACGCAACGAGAATAAAAATTCAACCACCACAAGTACAACGGCCGCCACCGTTGCCGGAGAGGGACTATTAATAATCCCGGTGAATTCGGGGAAGCAGTATCGTAAAAACGGATAAAGTGCTCCTATTATTTTTTTAACGAAAAACTCCACCAACTTCCCTTTTATTTTTTATTATTTTTTTATAAGAGGATTTTACACGCTACGCAACCATTTTGGTTTAGTAGATGTACGCTGCAGGTGAAAAAGAAATTTTACTCGCTATAATCCCCTACTTCAGACTAATTACATTTTAGTATATTTAGTATGTAGGATAAAAGATGTCTATATATGTAGATATTGCATGCGATATATCCGAAAACTTGATCTTGAAGTTTTTATAATCGGACAAAGATGTGCTATTATCCATCCTAGTAAAGAATTAAGTTGCATTATTAAAAGCAGAGCAAACTACGTACCCTTAATTCGATCTAGCAACGATTAGTACCGCATGACGCTACCCCTTTTCAACGAATTCTACTCTGCAGTCATATGTCACTATTCTCTTCTATGTCTGTCTTCATTTTTGCTAGTCGATTTAAAAAAGGACAACGTACATGAAGTTCACTGATAGATCCATACCCGTTTTTTCTTTCGTGGGATCAATAATGTTGTACTGCATTATGAAATGGACATATCTGGACTTATTTGTACGAGGGTGCGTAGAAAGTAGAAAGTCCACGGAATGATGGGGTTGGAAGGAATTAAGTGATGTTATTAGTATCTGAACTTATTGAGTGACTCACTGTCATAAATACCAAATTTTATTATAACAGTTGCATTAGTCCCTGATGTATTGGCAACCAAATAACTTAATCGGGAAGATAACGTTTACTATGGAGAAAATTGAGCATAAGAGATGTCCGTCGTTTACAGGGATTCGTACCCTTGTAAAAGTATGGTTTACAAAAGTTGTACCGCCTATTCAAACAAGGACGATCCACGGCCTGGACGGCCTATCGAGGTATTCACACCCACAATCATTGATACCTCTGTAGCGGAGATCGAAAGGGAGTTTTCAGTTGAATTGTAACTGAAGATGAAACCTGGGTTCATCATTATGAACCTGAATATAAACAACACTCTACGTAATAGCTTAAAAGATATAAACCACCTAAGAATTCAGGGTGTCACAGTCAGCCGGAAAAGTTATGGCTACTGTTTTCTGGGATACTGCTGAAGGTAACCTGCTGATTGACTTTAAGGAAAAGGGCGTTAATATCACTGGAGAATACTACACCTTAATCCTGGAGCAACTGAGGGAAGCAATCAAAAAGAAATGACGAAGAAAGTTGCTCCTGCACGACAACGTGCCCGTTTATAAGAGCCGTGTTGCCCTGGCTATTTTCAGGCTTTGAAGCCCTATAGCCCGGACATGCGATTTTTATCTGTTTCTCAAAAATGAAAAAAGAGCTTCGTGGAAAGAAATCTTCAAACGACGATGAAGTGAGAGATGCGGTTTTAGCGTATTTTGAGGAAAAAACTGAATCCTTTTGTTTTATGTTATACGTTTACGTTCATGTATTAAGGCACGGGGTGAATATATTGAAAAATGAAAATAATTACGATTTTTTATTGACCTCCTCGTTACTCCTTATTTCACGAACTTAAAAATTCATCCTCGTAATACCTAACGAATGGGGTGGTAACAGTACCGTAGTACAGCTTTATATCTCAGCTTCTAGACTCTAATACGTATTAAGCTAATATTGCACTATTTATGGTAGGTATACAATATGTATGTTTATGTGTTAGAATTGTTTCGGAAAGGGTATGTATTACGTGGTTATAGAAGGGATGGTTAAAACGATTTCGGTTTAGGTGTAGGTATAGGTATAAACGCATGCCCCCAGGGGTGAAATCGGTAGTCGACGTAGTAGAATAAATTAATATCGACAATTTATGGGTAGTTTCCGGAATCGCAGTGACGATGGCGGCAATAACTGAACATTTGCTTATATCTCTTTGTAAATTGAGACCAGATGGGCAATTAAACGAAAGCTTTAGCTCTGTGCTAATGATATTTTAACGCTGAAAGTCATTAGATGCGAAATTGCTTTACGGAACTCATAAAAGGAATTTTCGTTGACGCTGTCGTCGTTCCGTTGACGACGCCACGTCGGTTCTCCTGATGCGTTCGCATATTGGATGGATAGTCGGTTTATGCTGAAAATAAACACGCTGTTGTCACGTCCGAATCGGTTATTAATTAACGCTTAGTATCGTGGCCAAATTGGAATTTTGCCGAAAATTGTCGAAGCATCGTTTCACTTTTTAAAAAAGGAAACGATTATTTACAAAGTCAGCTACCGAACTACATTTTTTATGTAGGAACATCACAAAAGAAGTGTTTCCCTATGAAGGAAGGGCACATTACAGCAAGGTGTCTTAATAGAAAATAACTTATGTATCTAACCATGCATATTAAAAACTAGCTATAAGTATTCCTTATCACAGGGTCGTCAGTCCTAAGACTGATCTGACAGACACTTCTACTTTTTCCTATCCTTAGCTAATCTTCGCATTTCCTTAAAACTAGAACGTCCCACATCCTTAACTATTTCTGAACAGTAATTTACCCCTAATACTCCTATTAATTCTTAAGTCTCGCCCTGCCTGAGAAGGTGTCCTAGTTTATTAACTTCAATAGAGTCCCCGAGATAAAAATGTTCTGTCTCTCAGAGTCTCTGAACGAGAGAGTCGAGTCGCTCATAGAGAGATCCTCATTTCGTATCCAGTCTCTGAACAAGAGACTCGAATCTCCCAATAAGTGGTGTCTCGATAGACATGGTTAAAAGTTCAACATATNATAACCAAATTAGCAGCATTAAACCAGCATTTGAAGCCATACTGCTGTTCCTAAAGGGAAGCTCATACGCTGTGGTGCATTTAATAGGTAACGAAGAAATATGTTGACAATAGAGTATAAAGTTTTTATCTATCTCATTTGTTTGGAACTTTTCTGTTCACAAAATTTGTGATTTATGTATCATTCAATAAGAAGATTAATTCTGTATACCATCAGTACTTTTTGCATTTATTATGAGCGTTTCAGAATTATTCTTGTAGACCGCCGTAATATTGACGTTCCGCATATGGATTCGTTTTAAGAAGCTATTCTTCTGTTCGCTTAATATTTAAATCCAGTCTACGAGGAAATTGAGTTTTCAATCTGAACAATTTATGCATGACTATCAGAAGTATCCACCTGCCGGCTTAACGAAATATTACACCACTTCGTTCCATTATTTAATCGGCACTTCTACTTGCGAATCATCCGTATAATAAGATTTTGATAATGGAAAGTCGCGTTTTTCGGGGTTTTAAAACGATCTTTTTTAACTTCGACGAACAGTAAAAAAAACAGTTTTCGATTTAAATGACGCTCTTTTAAAGAAAATGTACAGTGATAGCAAAAAAAATGAATAAGTTGTCTCCCTAAAGATATTGTTGTACTGGAATCGCTTTTAACCCCTTAAATGCGCCTAAGGATCTTGTCATTCTGGACTCGCTTTTACCCTATAAGCGCGCATCTTAAATCTTACTTTAATAAACTCCCTTTTACCTCCTGTGTGAGCCTAAAGATCTTAACATGTTCTACTTGCTTTTATCCTCTAAGCGCGCCTAAAGATCGTACCACGTTAGACTCGCCTTTACCACGTAGGTGCTTCTAAAACTCTTACAACGTTGGACTCACTTTTACCTAATAGGTGCTCCTAGAGATCTTGCCATGTTCAACTCACTTTTATCCTCTAAGAGCGCTTGCAGATCTTGCCACGTTGGACTCGCTTTTACCTCTTAGGTCAGCCTAAAGATTTTGCTATTTCGACTCGCTTTTAACTTGTAAGCGCGCCTAATGATCGTGCCATGTTAGACTGACTTTTACCCCCTAGGTGCGTCTAAAGCTCTTACCACGTTGGACTCACTTTTATCTATTAGGTGCTCCTATAGATCTTGCCATATTCAACTCGCTTTTATCATCTAAGAGCGTCTACAGATCTTGCCATGTTCGACTCGCTTTAACCTCCTAGATGAGCCTAAAGATCTTGCTATTTCGACTCGCTTTTATCCTCTAAGCGCGCCTAAAGGTCGTGCCATGTTGTACTCGTCTTTACTTTACTAAGTGCGTTTAAAGATATTACCATGCTAGACTCGCTTTTAACCCCTTTTGGCGCTCCTAAAACCTTAGGGGCTCTTAAGGATCTTGCCATACTGAACTAGCTTTCACTCTCTAAACTCACCTAAAGATCTTGCGATGCTGAACTTGCTTGTTCTATCACTCGACATAAAAAAGACCTAAGCAACTGATTGTAAAAAGAATCGTAGTAAGTACATCATAAAGAGTATTTCTAGCAGAACCCGGGGTTTTTTCCAAAGTCGAAAAAGGTGTTGGAATATAGATATCGATAATAAAAAAAAGCAGCAGATATTTATAAACATACTTTATACGTTACTGGGAATTGATCAACTTACTTTTACGAAACAGTTTTGGTGTGGTTGTTAACTTACATTTGGTAATTTCGAAAATTGCTGATCACGAACTTAATGCCCTTTATTAACGCTCTTACAAGGATTCATTAAAATGTGCTCTTCTATCCAACTTGTCCCACTGATAGACTATTTGTGAGCAGCACAGTACATCATTACATTGTCGAATCATCTGCTAGGTCATTTACGATCGCAAATGTATCGAACAAAAACCATTGAAAAAAGTAATGTTATTTTTTATCGAACATATACATGTGTATCTTCGCAAATTGTTCGTGTTATGGTTTTCATATCAATTTGGAATCTATCAATACAGATGTATGTTCCTGTATGCATACGTATAGAGAGGCCAGTAGAGGAAAAATGTTGCACATTATTGTGTATCAAAGCAGACAAATTGACTTCTCCCACGCCTACGCTTTTAATCGTGACTGGAAATTGCATTTTACAATCCAAAACATGCAATGGTAATCGCGTAGTTCTGACATTTAACAAGCTCCATTCAAATGGTATTCACAACTTTTATCAGCATTTTAGATCTCAATAATCCAATAGATAGCCAATGCCACAAAAATATAATCGTAGAAATAAAATGCCACATAATATGTACCTATATATACCTACATTAAGTACAAAACTACAAAATATATACGTGGCACCGACTCCAAAAATAACTGATTATAAATTATAAATATGTATAAGTATCAGTGATTTTGTCGATTGTTGTGTAATGCACTTTATTTTGAAATTATTAAAATATTATTTTTTACTTTTTAGTTTAAGTTTGTACATGTAGGTATAGTCCTGAAGTCAGTTTTTTTTAAATTAACTTTATTTTTTAATTCTTAGTGTGTACATAGTTTTTATTTTGGTTGTTTTTACCAAAAATCACTGAATCAATTTCGATAAAATTTATATGGAACCATTTTTGAAGAATGACCTGTCAAACAAAAAAAGAATCTTGAAAATCAATACATAATTGGCGAAGTAATCGCGCAACAAACATACAGCCGAATTGAGAATCTTCTCCTTTTTTGAAGGCAATTAAGAAGAAAAGGGGCATGTGTGATCATAAGGTTCATACTGAGGGTTTCTTGTCTTATGTCTTGCTCACTGTATTAATTTAAATTATTAAATAAATCTTAGAAGATCAATCAACAACTTAGATTTTTGGTCCAGAAATTTCATATGGTCACTGTTCGACCATACTATTTCCCCTTTACATTTCATCCTCGTCATTTTGAACTCATTTTGCCATGAAACTAAAAAAAATTTTCACTAAAATTTTCATCGGAAATAGATAACGACAACCGGTCTCTATAACTATGCCAAATTTTGATTCGATATACTATCAATTATTTCCAACATAATCAGTACTGTGACAAATAGACAAACATCTTAACTGTAGTGATAGAACCTACGAAGCATACGCATGTACTAACGTTTTTCTGTTTAAAAATGTTAAGTTTCTTAACATCTTATCGTAGATTCGTTTGTTAAATCGATTGAAGTTCTGTTTCAATTGCCAAGTTAAGCGATTCATTATCGTCGAATTAGATGGTTGTTTACAGAAAGTTTTCACGTGCTGCCTTAATTCCAATCGCGTTTCAAGTTTCATGTGATGTAATTAAAACAAATGAAATTCCAATTGTTTTACTTTGCTAGCCCAGTTTCCATCCGAGTTTTTTTGAAGTACATAGATGCTCTTCAAAATTAGCTTATATTGAGAGAGTATGACTAGAAAGCAAGTGAGATAGGATGAGGATAGAATACAACTTACTATAAGGAGAAAGATTAATTACGAGATTAACTTCATTCACTGTTCAATATTTTACAATTTGTTTTGGGTTTTCTTTTGTTTTGTTGATCTTGAAGAAAGTCGAAAAGGTTCTTCATCCTGTTATAGCCGAGAAACTGCCTATAAGAAAAGTATAAACGGAATGATTGTTTGTCTTATTTTGGGTATTACAATGTTTGCCTTCTAAAACTTAAAACGGATATACTGTTACTTTATAATCAGTTTCACTTCAACAAATAATATCTAAAGAAGAAAAACATTTTCAAAATTAGAACAAAAAGCTAACCAAGAAAAATGGATGTAGATCAGTTTGTACAAATAGAAAAGCCAATTTTTGTACCAAGCTAAGTTAGAAAGTTACGTTTGGTAAAGAAAATATAAAAAGTTTTACAGTTACAGATCTATTTATTCTTCCTCGCAGTTCTATTATACGGTAAGGTGTCAGATATCAAATAACGGAAAATAATAATGTAAAATATGATCCTGTTTCTTAAACATGAAGTTTCGTGTAAAGTTGAAGAGCAGGATTAAATTTTAAATATTAATCAAGTGGGTAGGATGAATTCGTGTACATTTCAACTGAGAAGTAGGGTGTATGATCTCGAAATTGTTTCGTATCGCTTCAATTTAGTACTATATGTTATTGGAGAAAACGCCAGCAGGGTGGAAAGTAAGTTTTCAGAATAATTCTTTGCTATCTACTTTTACGGTTTAGTTAATACTTTCATAAATCATTAGGAATATTTCAGGTTATGGTTGTTATCAATGGTTAGATCACGATATTAAAGAAATATGTGCATATTAAGACACCGTTAGGTAACTAGTTTTGTAAGCGATATGGTGGAACATTAAAGAGTTAAATTAATGAACATAAATAAGGATATTGAGACACATTGCCATAGGAGCGAACTCCCTATAATGAACCGATTCGGGTCTGGTAAAGATCTTTAATCGACTCAAGGCTATTAATTTTGTAGATTAAACATTAATGGGGAATTTATGTTTTTTTTTTTTATCAGAAACTAAAGAAATTTTTATATACCCTATTTCTACTTTCGTTAGATTTTACTTAATCAGTGTGATTGGAATTGATATTTTAGATGCAATTTTATCTTGATCTTATTATAGAGAGCAGAGGTGTGTTTGTGTGCGATCGGGCACACGTGTGCTTATCGATTCGCCGACTACCCGCGGACGCCTTTCTTCATGTGCGCATATTTGTAAATGTGTGTGTCGTACCTGCGTTCTGGGAAAGCAGTTAAACAGTTCAAAGAAAAAATAAACTATCCGGACGTTTCGAGAAGGTTCCCGAAAGTAAACAAATGAGTATTTAAAGGAAGAGACTATCGCCGAGAAGAAGCAGAAATAAATTGACCGTTGCAGAAGTGAATCGAGAAATAAATTGACAGTGATAGCAGTGAAATAAATATCGCAGTGAATAGTGATACATCAACAGTAGTGTAAATAAANTAGTTTTAGGGAAATGCGAAGTTTAGCTCAGGATAGGAAAGAGTGGAGGTACGTGTCCAACCAGTCTTAGGACTGATGACCTTATGATGATGATTGTTGCGTATCGCATATTTTACTTATTTTTACTTCTCTTTGTCATTAGCTTTATTATAGTAATAAGCAAAAATACAAGTTTGTCTTGTCTTTTCTTTATCTTTGCAAAATAACAATGACCAAAGAAATCAGAATTTGAATTTGCAACTAGAAGGCTACGCTCTCCGCAAAAGTTATTTTTTTAAATTTTACGATAAAAGTCTTACAAAAACAAGAACTGATCTCACAAGAACAAGACCATTACCTACTGTCGAAAAGCAAAACCAAGACCAAGTCTAAATGTGCTAGACCAAAACTGTATCAGTCTTGTCTTGTCTTGTCTCACGATGCTTAATAAACAGTTATCTAGGATACGAAGGGACAGACAATCCTTGACTAACATCCTTACCGTTTTATGTTTATCACAAATTTATACTTGACTAGTATCTAGTAATGAATGAATAATAGTAATTTAAAAAGGCTTCAGCGCGATACAAGAAACAAATGATTACTTATATTGGACTTAATTGAATAGTTTAGCAATTAATTGACAGTAGGACGCATATGTGTGTTAAAAGAAAACGGTAACTGTATTGGAAAACGCGCAGCAAATTAAATTCGAACTCGATTTATCATGGCACCGCTCACAAGGGGGATATTCGATAGTCCATAAATTGGTCTCGAGCGAACCGAGCGACGAACTATTGGAATGGCATCGCCTGCGCCCATCCGATGGAGATGTCGATATCGACAATGCCCCGACTACGATGCCTCTGAATCACATTACATATCAATGCATTTAGTCGGCCGCAGCTGTGTTGTTCGCAGAACTGATTGCGAAAACAAGCCTTCAATCGCACGATCCTGCGAGGCGACAGCCACACTACGCGCAAAATGAAAGAATAAACAGAATACAAACTAACCCGCAGGCGTTTGTCACAAAATCCCAATTACGTGAGCATCACTAAAGCGGTGCAACAGCATCAGTACTGTACCAAATACCAATAAAGCAGAACTTGACACCAAAACTGACCAGCAACAGTGCGGAAAGTAGAGTAATATCCCCAAGTTATTACGCAATAGGTGGCACGGGGAAAATGTAACGAAAGATGGAAATTAATATATATGTTACCGGAAATCAGAGATGTATCTTATCTAAGATACAAATGTCTGAAATAGAGATACAAGATACAAAATACATATTTTCATCTTGCATCTATGAAACTTTTTTAAAATTCTTTTTGTATCTTGTATTTAAATACCTTTTATTTGGTATCTTAGTATTTTGTCATTGTTTAGTTAGGGAGATTTATGACAGACTGGAGTTTCTTCAATGCCCCTGACCGCCCGAGGCTGGCTGATATGTTAGAAAGTAAAATGTTTGAATAATATGACGAGGTTATCTTTGTTTCAGCAAATACGGTGACCTTTAATTTTTAGTGTTATAGAGATAATAATGCTGATCATTTTCATATATATATATATATATATGTTGAGCGCGGAGATCATAATGAAGCATACTTTTCGAAGACATTATTCCAACATATCGCCCGCCTACGACTACGAAATGTAGTGTTACAGGCAGATAAGGATACCGATAATATAGAAGGCTAAAATGAGGAGATGTTACAAAGAGTAGGAAAAAAAAAGGCGCTGCGAATATTAATAAGAAATGGGCGAGATAGGTAAGTAGGACACCTTCTTGGGCATAAAGGGCTTGTTAGAAAAATATTAGAAGCACAAACAGGAGATAAAAGTAGTTCGACCTAAATTAGATTACTATTCACAAATAGTTAAACAAGTGGGATATCCTAGTTCTAGGAAATGCGAAGATTTCTCAGGATAGGATAGGGTGAAAGTGCCTGTCCAACTAGTCGTGGGACTGACGAGTGTGTGTCGTACCTGCGTTCTGGGAGTGCAATTAAACAGTTCAAAGAAAAATTAAACTATCCGGATGTTTCCAGAAGGTTCCAGAAAGTAAACAAAAGACTATTTAAAGGAAAAGACGATCGCCGAAAGGAGAAGAAATAAATTGACCGTTGCAGAAGTAAATCGAGAAATAAATTGACAGTGATAGCAGTGAAATAAATAGGGCAGTGAATAGTGATATATCAACAGTAGTGTAAATAAGTAGAATAATTCATCACCTAAGTTTAGTAATAATTTAATAGTGTTTTTAAGTTCTTTAATAATTAGTGTAAATAAATAGTTTTGTCGTTATCAGTCTTAGAAGTTAATTTTGTTAAACCCACGAACATTACATTATTATGATGATAGTTGATCTCGTATACTCAGTAATATATATCACAAACAGTAATTAATCGCATGTTAATGAAAAGGTTCGGATGTTTAATTTCGCAGATGAATAGATGAATAGCCTCTTGATTAGAAATGTATGTATCTATCTATGTGCATAGGTTATGTACATTTATGTTTCGCTCCGTGTAAATACATTCGGAGGGTGCAGTTCATTTGTCTGATGATTGAGAAAGCGAACAGATGGTAGCGAGAACAAGAGGAGCCACTTCGAGCGTCGCTAATGTATTCTACTTACATTCTTTGTCGATATCTAGCGTCGCGACGCGACGTTCCGTGCCGCGCCGGCTACGTCGCTACCTCTCTCTCTCCGTTCCATTATTGCCACTGCTGTTGCAACTTGTATGATGCGACGCCGAATGCATAAGACTGCTGCTTACATACTTACACACTTACACCGGTCGCACTCTGTTCTCTCCGATTCCTCGCTTACGTCCTCCGGGTGTATTTTTCTGGAGGAGTTATTGAAGGTTCGAGACAGAAATGGGGCGAAATGAAGGCGACGGCACCGGGACGGTTCTGTTGGTGGCGGAGGTGGCCCAGAGGAACGCGCAATTTGTGAATGCTCGCTACCAATATCCTTCCTGTACGTGATAGAAATTTCGAATGGTCTTAAGTGGCAAATCGATGATGATCCAGCAAAACACAAAATTTATGAGGGAAAAATGGAACGTCTATCGAACTGCTTGCTTGGTAATGAAATTACAAAAAGAAATTTCGCAAATTGCTATTCACAGTGAGGAGAAATAAAGCAGGATGTTTTAATTCACTTAATCAAAATATTTAATTCAAAATTACCTGTTATAACGTATCGTAGTTGGAACTTAACAATTGCAAAGAAGTGGGCGGGTTTAAATGTCTACATTCAGGTGCATAGTTGGTTACCTATACATGTCTTCCATTAAATTTTAAATGTTTAACGTTTAAAACAGAGAACACAAAATTGAAAAGTATTAAACATTGTGTGCTATCGATGACGGTAGCTTCGTCGGGCACATTTAGTTTAATAAATAAATTGATATTTTCTTCAAACTTCGACAAGTTTGGCATTACCAAAAAATTGCCTCAGAGCGCCATAAAACCTNAATAGCGCAGTGAATAGTGATATATCAACAGTAGTGTAAATAAATAGAATAATTCATACCCTAAGTTTAGTAATAATTTAATAGTGTTTTAAGTTTCTTTAATAATTAGTGTAAATAAATAGTTTTGTCGTTATCAGTCTTAGAAGTTAATTTTGTTAAACCCACGAACACAGAGAGCTAGTAAGTATTAGGGTGAGTGACGGTGGTCACCTGATTCACCACCCTAAATTACTTCTAGTGATTGATTCATACATAAAACAAGGCATACTGATACTACACTTATGTATATGGACCAAAAGGGCATTCATACCTGCAATTGAAAAGGATAGAGATGATGATAAGGAACTTCTATTATCGTCAGTCCGTCATCATAATCTTGTTGTAGTGTCCAAAGTACAACCAAGTCGTTAGAGTATCGTTATAGATTTCTTCGAATTATACTCAAAGTCAAACCTCATCGGTTATCGATTACAAAATGAACTTTTTTCTGTTTGGTATCCCAAGGAATAACGTGCGATAGGATCAAACACCCTTACTTTCTAAAATATTGTATTACACTGAGTACTGAGTGACAATTTTTTGTTATTTTCCATTTTCCGTCAGGTTCCCCGAACATTTTATTTCTTGAGAGTTTTTCGTTTGCTATAACGATAAAGGTACCGTCAATTTTCACACATGTCTTGCAGGAGAGTAATATTACGTATAATTTTCTACAAAAGCTCAACAGCTTGGTGTCTGGTGCCGGTAGGGTGCGCAAGTTTTTTTTTTATTAGTCAACCCCACGCTATGAATTATTACGGCTTGAGGCCTCTTCTGTAGCAACAGCAGCCCCGTTTCTGATAGCTTATTTGTTAGAGTAAGAGCTCAGGGGTATCGCGCCTGTCGCAATTTATTACGTGGAAGTGAAATAAATGAGCCGCAGATAAACACGCTTTGCTTTTATTTTTATNTTAACGTTTAAAACAGAGAACACAAAATTGAAAAGTATTAAACATTGTGTGCTATCGATGACGGTAGCTTCGTCGGGCACATTTAGTTTAATAAATAAATTGATATTTTCTTCAAACTTCGACAAGTTTGGCATTACCAAAAAATTGCCTCAGAGCGCCATAAAACCTAAGACCGACGCTTTTTGTTTGTATTCAGGTAAATAGTTTGAACGCTAAGTATATTTACAACAAAATCCTTATAAATGTAAATTACATCTCAAATTTAAAATCCGTATATGGATATAATGAAATGATGATAATGACTAAATGGCTTAACTAATTTAATTGAAAAAATTGGTTAGTAATAAATACACTCTAGTCGGTGTTTATCAAAACGGGAAGATAGGTTTGCACAATTTCGATAGATATTACAAACGGTATTAAAAATAATAAAGGTCACAGACCGAATTGTCAGAGTCCTGAAGAAACACGACAGCGGAACCATCTTCAACCCTATGAAGAAGATCCAACAGACCATCATATCAGTTAAGGGATAAAAAGGACCCTCTTTCAGCTGCAGGAATCTTCCGCATGTCTTGTTTCTGCGGAAAGATTTACATAAGAACCATTAAGAGATTGATGGGAACAAGACTCAAGGAGCACAAAGGAAGCTGACACTCCTAAGATTAGGCTGTGCCTGAACACGCGATAACAAACACAACACAAGATACTCTTTGAGAACTGCAAATTGCTAGCTTCGGTCAATGACTATCACAACAGGATGGTTAGAAAGGTGATTGAGATCCCAAATTGTTCGGATAACTTCAACAAGAAGGAAGAAACCGTCAGACTAAAAGGGATTTGGAGACCAATATTCGGAAACCCCCAAACGGTACTGACCGGCATATTTCAGAGTCCATATCCAGCATTCGAGATGGAAGAACCTCTGAAGAATCTCACCATTCATGCTAGCGAAACCTTAAGAAACAACTCCAATCGACGATGGCCTTTAAACCCGAATCAGGGTAACATTAGTTCACCTACTAGCCACGAAATACTATACAATACTGTTCTGTTAATACCGCTTCAAAATATAATAAATTAGAAAATATTAACAATAACTTCTTTTTGAAAACCACCGATTGTTCTTAGCTTCGGTTAAACATTCTTTTTTTTGGACCAATACATCCTTCTAAAAGAAATGAAACAATTTTTAGAGTCGGTTCAGTAGCTTTCGATGCTACCCCTATAACTGCATACTGTTACATCCTGGCTTTTCGGATTCGAACAAAAAATTCAAATCACGCACAAGAGCTACATTTTAATTTGTAATTTTAAAACCAAATGTCAATTTTGTCATAAATAAGCTTTCACTGCTCGGACATCTCGCCTCCCTTTTTTATAAATTGCTACTGCCAGCACGAGCGCTTTGATGGAAGCAATCAAGAATCCCTTAATCCTTCTGGTTACAATGAGAAGTCGATCTATGAGAGCAGTCATATATAAAGTGCACGATTAATAGTCGATCGTAGTAGGTGGTAAAGTAGCCGTGGCCGTTAGTTGTCATCGACATTGTCGCGATATGTTACGATTGTATGCGAAAGACCGTGGCGCACCACGTTAAACCACGAAACGAACGCTTCGACATCAGGGTCGAGCGACGTCATTTTACGCCCCGTACTGTCGCAGTTAAGATCACAGGATTATGCCTTTGTCAGATGGCATTAACTCGGATAACAAAGACTGTGGCTCCTCCACCACTCGTTCTTCGATGTCAGTCCCGAGTTGATCCCTGAAACTCGAACCCATGAAGTTTATTACCTCGAGACCGAAAGCTTCTGCTTTAGCTTGACGCTAACGGCGCGTCGCCTGTGCCGAATCGGTCGCTGGTTGCCATCTATACGGTCACCGCCTTCGTAACTCCAGTTCGGCTTTTACAGCCCGGATTTTAGACGAACTAGAGCTGCAAGGATCGACCGGGACATAAAAGAACCAATTGCTGTTCTTTTGATAAAAATTACACTGCTTTAAATGCATCTTCATATCTGATCAAACCCAGGTAGGTTTCGTACTTAATACAATTTTAAAGAAATACGTTGTAGGTACTCCTGGTTTTGGTGAAGAGTCCACTTTAGTTGATACGAATGGTTCATAAATTAACAACTCTTTTTTCATAATTTAAAGTTTAAACAAACAACTAAAGGTTTCACTCAACAAATTCCTATATTTTTAGTAGTATGTTTCATATTAATGTCGTACTAGCAATATGAAAACCTCAAGTCAATACAGTTGGTGCAAAATGTATTAATTAAAATAAAAGAGCTTTTCGTAAAGACCAATTTTGCAACGTAAGTCAACGAAAAACGTTTGAGCGAATGCCCTTAACGGTTTGGTTAATATTGAGAGATATATAAATGTTTGAATGAAAAGTTGTGGAGCTTAACATGTCTATAAAAAATCCTTGACGACATATATCTGTATCAGATAGACCAGTCATTCAGAACCTGGGGGTTATTACCTCCGCGGGGGTTAATCAATTATTCTGTAGGGGTAAATATAGCTAGATAGTAAAAATATAAAATTAATAATGTTTATACAACTGTATGCACAATTGGTAAATATTGAACCAAACAAGATCACATTTGAAAATTCTGTGTTTTGACATTTATCTGCAACAATAAACTCAATGAAGCAATATTTTCCGAATATGTATAATCGTCAGTCCAGTTCGTGGATATTAAGACGATTTACTAGGGATGATATCATTATTAAAAATGAAAACATAGCGGTCAAAGTGGAATATCTAGGATACTACTTGCGGAGTGGAATTTTAAAATTATACATTTAGCACATTTTGGCGAAAATCTGGTGCCAAATATCCTGCTCCAGCTAACATAGCTTTAAAAATGCCAATACCCTTTGCCACCACCTATTTCTATTTGCTTGTATTGATAACATTTTAAGGTCGGGGTAAAATCAGTTTTCCTAATAGATCACAGGGGTAACAATATTAAAAGGGTTAGAAACCACTGAGATAGACTATTATATTAGAGTCGTGTTATTGACGATATGTTCTCGGTTCACTCCCAGTCCAGTGTAAGTAAATCTCCTTGTATTCACATTACTGTTTAGGTTTTGATCTTGCTCCAGTCTTTTTTTGTCAGACAAGATGAAATGTCATTCAAAATGCACGAAGTTTGCAAAATATCCACAGCTAGGCTTCTAATTAAGATAGAAAGCTCTATTAAAGCCTCTTAGTTTAACATAGATGGTGCTTGAAGCTCAAAATTTAAACTTTAAAATCAGAAGTAAGAAGTTCTGTATTTTTTTTTTTAAGAAAAGTTGTAATACACAATTTGAAATCATAATTTTTCATAAGTTTATTTATTTTTTGTAATTTATCCATCTTCGATTTATTGTTTACTATCTACATGGTGGAATGAGAAAGTTATCCATTTTTTGTGGGCTAATAAAGTTTTAGGTGGCACTTTCAATAATAAAATTTCGTATCTCATACATTGTTTTCTGTTTGCCTGAAAAGGATTCTCTATAAACAAAAAACATCCGCAGTTTTTAGCTTGTTATTCAAATCACGCCACACAAAAATTACGCGTCACAACCCTCTGAAAAGATATACTGCTTGGAAAATAAAAAAAGCTACTCTAGGTTAGAATTTAAATGAGTTTGCTAAATTTTATTATGTTACGAATTCAGGAGACCAAAAAAGGTAATTTCGTAACTTTCTTGAGCATCTCGAATTGTGTAAAATAAAATGGTTGCTCACTCTCTAAATTAAATATCTTTCAGTTATAAACAATATCACTATATTCTGAAATAATAAAAAAAATATAATTAATTTTTTTAATGAGCGTAAATAACACTACTTTTATTAATTAAACTCTAATTATATTGGGGATATCACCCTCTGAACCACCTTTTCTTCTTATATTGCCTCATCTTAACTAGAACTATTTTACCGATATCGCTGCAGCTAGGGAATGATTTGTTGTAGAAAAATTATATTCCCAAATGTAGGTTCTAGATAATTCTGATCTTCTTTACATATCTGTATTATATGTAACATTTATTATTAATTATTCAATTTAGTATGTATACTAAAGTAGTTGCTCTTTTGTTTTTCAGAATTCTTAAAGAAGTCAATAAGAAGGATTACAACATATTTGTTTGCAGTATATGGTGAGTTTCAAATTTTCTTATTTTCGTGCTGGGTTTGTCACATTGAAAAGGTATTTTTTTACGTAGTTTTTAACTATTCTCTAAAACTTTGGTACTTGTAAAACTCACCGAATCTAAAAAAAATATTTTGACTAAAACATAACTGACACTAACCATTCTATAAAATGGTGCGTTGCTGAAGTAGGTGTCATTAATTGTTAGTATTCACACGTTTCAGTAAAGGTTAATTTCATTGAATTACAGTAATTAACTATAAAAACTGTTGAAAATCTCTTATGAAAAGGATCATTTTAAGGACAATTTTCAAAAAAACTTTTTGCTTCACAAATTAGTCTCAAAAATTACAATATTTTAAACTACTTCGTCTTCAAATCTAACGTTTTGTAATTGAAGGAAGTCGAAAAACAGTCTTCTCTTTTTAGATACACTATCTACTACTCAAAAAAACAGTAGCAATTCCATTATTATACCTCATGTCATATGCGTTGAGTTGCAGTAACTAATCAATTTTTGAATATGGTTGATCCATCACTTCTTGGATAGATACATAAAATTATTAAGCGTTAAGTAAATATTGACGGTAAAAATCTCAGGCCCTAAGCTGATTTTGAGAAGAATAAGTACATAAAAAACTTGAACATGCAAAAACGTAAAAAGTATTTTTTTATGATGATAGATTAAAAAGTATTTAGATTTAATTTGAAACAGGATTAAGATTAGGTATATACGATGAATTAGAAAGATTTATCTTGTAAGTATTATTTGCAGATTCTTTCAAAAACAGCAAAACTTTGTTATCAAAGTATTATGACATTATCTTCCTTAAAAAATGGTAAAATATTCTTCTTGCACACCTTTTCATGCAATAATAATCCAAATTTTATTTAAAATCCTTAATCGCGAATATATTTAATTAAACATACCTACCTGTGTGACTAAAATATCTAATTCTTAGGTTATAATCGTTAGTAATTTATTAGTATAACGTACTATTGATGATTACCTTCTACTTTCTTCCTTACCTACAAAATGCTTCGCTTTGAATTCCGTGACCAAAGAAGTTTTTCATCAGAAATATTTCTTTCCCATTCACAGAAAATACAAAACCTGTAAACTTACTATAATACAACAATATAATCCAATCTCAGGAAAATTTAGCAAAGTAAATTTTAGTTTATACAAGTGTAGATATGTAGATAGTGAATGCATATACACTGCAGGATATAATGGTAGATTCATCCTTGGAATGGTCCTCTAAGGAAAAGCATTTTATCACTGGTGAGAAAGATTTCGATCTTCTGACACCTTTTATTATGTACATCTGTCACAGCGAATAGTGTCTGCGGCTGGTTAATTCCGCGACCAACGAAAATTATGACTAGCCATTCGGAAGACTTATTAGAAAAGATTATGTTGTTCCACTGTTGCACGTATCTACCATGCAGACATAAACCAGAACCGCTAAAACGGTCAGCAAAAAAGCCGAGTAACAAATCACAACCTTCTAAAATAAATCGTTTAATTTTTCGTATCAAATATAGCACAAAAAGCGTCTTTGACCTAATTGTAACACATTGTGAAAACTTTTTTTACAAATTTCGAGAAGAAATCAAATGTAGCATAGTTTTCCTATATCTTCTGGCGCTTTGCTATTCTCAGTTTTCTTATTTTGTATTTATGTAATTTGAAACTGCAAGAACAAAATCATTTCCAACAGCAGATAGAATTATTTTCTGGCGAACTTTCTATTTTACTTTGAAATAAACAGCCGTTACGGAATGCGAGCTTTAAACGGAAGATTTCCGGGCGTCCTCAACTATGTTACCGCTTAAACTGTCAAAGGTACGAAACTGACCATAAGAAGGAAAGATTTTTTCGGGAAAAAGAAAGTCTCGCTGTAAATACTTAACCGGAAACATATCCAAGCTAGTCGTGGTCCAAAATTTTATAAATTTTTCTTAGGATTCAATTCAATATTCGAAGGTTATTTTCAACAAGTCATTTTAGGTTTATACTAATCCAGACTGTAATTATTTATTAGTAAATCGCTTTCTATGCAAATTCCGGAATTTTTATGGGAATTAAGTGTCAGATCGAAATATTTTGCGACATGTACTGGTGCTTAAAATCTCTAAATCGTTTACCCTATTATTTTGCGATTTCGGATTAAACATTCGAAGCTAATCATGTAAAGTTTCCATTAATTAAACTGTTAACGTTCTACGATGAACAGACGTATTAAAACCTATATGAGACCAGATCCCAGTGTTTTTAGGCGCAACACCGCATCGACACTATTTTTAATCTTCATATTTTTATCCTTAAAGTATTTATATGAATTTACTTGTGACCTAGTGAGTGGCCCAGTAAATGTTAACCGTCGATCCCGATCTACAATTACTGTATTTTTCGTGATTTAGACCCTATTCAAACGAAGCAAATAATTTCAGAAAATGCTAGAAATGGCGCAGTAAAAGCCATCTGTAGCACGATGCTACATTTTAGGATTACGTATGCAGATGGCGTTTACTGCGCCATTTGTAGTATTTTCTGAAACGCACTGTTAAGACAGCAGGTAAAAGTTGGTCTGTGTTCTGTCGGAGCTGCCTGCGACGCGCTGATGAGACCCAAAAAGATCGAAATCGCGATCCGCGTCTGGTCGTTTCGACAGAATACAGACCATTTCGAATTATTGAAGCAAATAGTATTTACTAATCTGTTCTCATAGAGTGGTTCTGATCTCGACGACGGTCGCCGCTATATTTAAGTATTACATTAATGCATCGAGGTATAACTTTTACATCGTCTTTTCTAAAAGACAGGTACCTAAAAATATATCGATCGACCGGATAGGCGTTCAAGCGTTAAACACGATACGAATTTCTACCGTTCGCCGAAGAAAAGAATATCGATTGTAGAAACAATTCACTTAAGTGTGGTGTCAGCAACTGCACTTGCATAAAATACAACTGATAAAAAACAATATCCGTTTGTAAAACCGACAGTAATCATGTGATCTTGACACTTTTATTAAATAAGTAATTGAACGAGGCACATCTGCAAAATTCGATTTACTGAAGTTATTCAAAAGTGCCAATGAAAAAAATTGGCGCGAAATTGCTGCTTTTCAAAGAATTTTGTATATTTTTTATCACAAAAAAATCTTGTTTTCATCAAGAGAATAGTAAATCGGCAATATCACTTTTGTTTTTCCACCATTCAGGTGTAATTTCACAAAGACTAAAATCAGCGACACACGAGTCCGTGCCGACGTATTTACCGCATTTATTCGACACTATCCGGTTAAAACCACCGGATCAGCTTATTATCGTAAATTCTTATCAACATAATACTGAATTTTTGCACCTAAACTGATTCATATGCTCCTTCCTTAGTCCACAAAAACTCAAAGTTGATACTTGTTTTATGATTATCAGATTTATGTTTCCTGTTCGCACCTCAATAGTCTTCCCTTGAAATACTCTATCTTTACCTTGTATGCTTCATACAATAGATGTACAATACATACACTTACACACAAACGTACAGGAAGTGCAGTAACAGTCATTAGTGGAAGAGGCATTGAATCAGAAGTTGAGATCGTTCTATGTACGAATGTACGTGAAACGTACATCTAGTACGTTAGGAAACAAAGAGACTATTTGCAGCTCACGAGTGATTTTCAGATATATATTAAGTTTGGACAGGAACATTCTCTTGCAACCTCTGCTCTGTCGGTAACGGGTACCATAATATACCAACCGCTGTCGTAACCGCAATCGTCGCAACCAACCGGCACACAAGGCACGTTGACGCCTCGCGCTCGCCGCAAAACGCTCGTTAAACCCAAAGAAGTTAAACCGAGGAAATTCTCTGCACTGCATAAATGCTCTTCCTAACAGCTTCCGTTCGTTTCTTCTTCACTTCGCACAAGTTTTCGAGAAACGCTAATAACATCTGGAATTATTAAATAGTGACGTCAATTTATTCCGTGCAATTGCTTCAAAACACTTCTTAATTGGTCTGAAACCATTTATGATTTATCTCCAAAAATACGAACATGAGAGTCCACTCAAGTCTGAGAATTACCGAAAGCATCTGCTAATTATTTATATGATTTAGCTAAACTGCTCTTTGACTTTCTTAGATTATTAATCCTAAACGATTTATTTTTGGCTTTGCTTAAATACCACTGAACTTCTTGATCAAGCTTAAGTACTATTTAATAAATTGCCATATAATATACTTAAATACACTTAAAAATATAGGGACGAGTTCCTGAGATAGAAGAGTGGTACTTAGTTTATATGTAATAGGCAGTCATATAGAGCTGGAGGGATATACAGGGTCAAAAGATTAGTATACTTAGATTGCAGATGATATAGCAGTAATAACATCTAGCAAGGAGGAGTTAGAGATAGGACGATAAGGAGTTTAAATAAAATGGAAGCGGTATTGACAAAACAGTATTGCATTAAAATAAATAAAAGTAAAACGTAAAACAAAAATACTGGTATGCAAGGGAAGAAAAAGTAGGGAGAGAGCGAATATAAAGATAGGAGACGAAAGATTAGAAGAAGTGGCTGATTTTGATATCAGGACTGAAGGAATAGTAGGGATATAAAGCAGAGGATAGCGTAGAATCGAGTCGCCTTCAATAAAAAGAAGTCACTTTTATGCCCGCGAGAAAGGAATGGTTTAAAAGTGTTCGAAATGTGGTGCTACTGGCGAATGATGAGGATACCGTGGATAGAGAAGATTACAAATGAAGAGGTCTTTGGAAAGAATAGGAAAACAGAGGACTCTATAGAAGTCAATAAGAAATAGACGAGATAGGTTGGTAGGACATCTTCTCAAGCATGAAAGTCTAGTCAGAGACATATTACAGGCAGAAACAGGAATTAAGAGAGATAGAGGTAGACCTAGATTTGATTGCTGTTCAAATGTAGGTTGTTCTAATTTTGAGGAAATGCAAAGATTAACGAAAGGTCCATTTTGACATGAGATAAAGTTATACATCAAATAAAGATATTTGTCTAAGGGATCCAACAGGTGATACAACCTTCCGTGGCCTTTTCACCGAAGGTGTGCTCCTTTCGGAATCAGAAATGCAAAATATGTTTTTGTGTATAAGTATCATTCATCAGTCTCAGTCAGTGTTAAATATCTTATTCTTGTTGCTAATCTTAGTAGTGGTTAAAAGCTCATTCTAAATACATTAGAAGTATCGAATCTTTCTTGTATTTTTAATTTTAATTGGAATTACATAGGTACGTATTTCAAGTAAGGCATATCTCTGTTAAGCGTTTACTAATTGAAGCTAAAATATTGTAGTGAAATTCCTGTTCCTATAATGATAAGTGAAATGCTAACATTTTAAGAGAAAGCGTTGAATGTGTTAAAATTTAGCAAATTATACTTCGTTCACTACATCAGTAATAATTCCGGTAAACCTAAGATGTAAGATCAAAGGTCGTTAAAAAAATACGCCGAAGTAACGCCGTTTACATAAGTCTGCCTGTCTGCTTTTTAAACAAGACCTGATTTGAAAGGGTTGAAAAACGTTCCAAACATACTCACGTATCCGCCTGCATTTCCCTGCCACTTGCACCATGTAATTTGTTTTCAGTCGCTATAAAGAAAAGCGCAAAACTACGGACGTATCACATACATACAAATACCTATATTTCCCTTCGCAAAAGTATCCAGACACATAAGGCATATAAATAGACATATGTACATATATATGCAAATAATGCACATAGAATGTGAAATCACCAAACATCCTTGAGATGAAGTCATACATAGGTAGGTATTATGAGATTATGTGTATGGACTACATATCCTTTGTATCTCATCATGTTAAGACAGGCATACATACACCATACAAGTTAATTAATTGATTATACACCTAAACTGATGTAAATGGCTAACTCTCATGGAGTTGTTTACATTTCTCGCAATTGTTTTGAATTATACCGTAGCACTGGGAAGCATACTGATGGTTTGATTTCTGATCCAGCTTTTTCTGTGGTTTCCTTGATTTAGTTTAGGTTAGGTTAGGTGATGTAGCAGTCATATTGCATGTATAGTTCTTCACTTCTTTCCACTGACTTCAACTCGTCCAACTCATCCGTTTCTGCCCATCAATCATTACAATTCTCAAATAACACTGAAGAAGATCCTTCTTGTTTACCCACTACATTGTACAACAGCACCTTACCGGGACGGAGGTGGTTGTCCTCAGTTTAATTAGATATTTGGATTAACGCCGCGATTTCTGCCCCATGACTCCTTGGGCAAGAAATTACTCGATACGATTAACCAGGGCATGGAGACCGAAGTCAGCGTTGCCAATTCTGTGTAGGGAATGAGTGAACCCCCTAGAAGTTTATGGTGCGGGTGGGGTCTATCTAATCTCTACAAGGCTTAGCAAGCTTAGTATCCGGACGGATACGTCATTTAACCATCGAAGTGAACCGCATACTATTTAAGCACTACCACTACGAGTTTAGCTTCAGAACGGCTGGGCAGACAGGAAAATTTCCTACTTAGGGCCCCTACATCACTGGTCGAAGAAGAACTGTCATAGTCAGATTCCTTGCATTAATAAGTCCTTTTGGTCTGCGAACCAATTTTCGACATTCAGTTGGATCAATTGCGGGTAACTTAGTTTGAACGGTGATCATCGCGTTATCTTCTCTCAGGGGTCGATTCGGATTTTAACGTTCGATACCAAACACCTGGTCTGACACTTGAAGCGGCTTACGCAATACACCTGGAAATTTAAATGAGTGGTCCTCAGGTATAATCAAGGAGATCCTCATTGCTCCTGCGAGTGTGAGTGATGATTCTTTCCTTTTATTATCCCTTCTATTTCGTAGGTAAGTCCCCTCTTCCATAGCCACTCGCTTCGCTCGTCTACAAGATGAAGGAGCTTGATATGGGAGTGAAAGGGAGAAGAAAAAGGGAAAGCAATATCGGTCATTACTGCTTACTCTCTCATACTCATTGAAGGATATGGAGTGACCCAAACTACCTCAGGTAGCGGCTCCTACGAAGTTAAAGTTTGCTCGGCTCTGGTGTACCATAACTGTTGACTTCTTGAATGTTCACCCTGCACTTTATACTATAGTGTGAGTCGGTGGGACAGGCCTATACTGGTAGGAATGAAATTTAAAAAATGTCTTTTCTCTCTTGGTATACACACTCGCGAGCCGCCGCTGTAGATATCGGTGGTACTCTGTTCTGGTATCGCGTTTTGCAGCGTATATTGAACAAGAGCTTTGAACGTGTTTGGAGTTCTAACGAGTGGATTTAACGCGAGAAACTGCAGAAAATATTTGTTTCTCTTTTATTGCAACGCCTCTTGAACAGTCGCTTTAAAAACGAAAGAAACGGCTAAGGTAGAGTAGTACCTAATGCTTGACGAGAACATGTTTTTGAAAGACATTGTGCGTTGACTTCAAATAAATGCGATTTCGTTTCCTTTTACAACCAACGGACCTTTTCAGTTACGGATAAGTACATTTTCAACAAAAAAATCAAACGTTCGGTCTCGAGTAGTAATGTACATACTGACGTAGGTACACACTACACATACACACACGTTCCGGATTTTTATTTAGGCACGTGTCAAATACCTCTTATATCTGTTACCAGACTTTGTAAGGAACTCAGTTTATCGCATATAAAGGAGTACAATTTCTCCTAACGTTAATCCCGGTAGATTTGTAACCACTTCTCGTGTTTTTCGTTGTGTGTAGTGAATGTTCGTTAGTAAAATGATGAACGTAGAAATGTACTTGGAAAATATTGATATCTTATAACCAGAGATGTAATTTATTTGAAATGCTTGCATTTAAAATGTAAATACAAAAAAAATATATCTATTTTTATCTTGCATTAAGATACTTTTTTAAGAAAAGTATTTTGTATTTTATTTAAAATACTTTTCCAAACTCTATCAAATGATGAATGAAAGTTTCTCACATTGGCCATTGAAGGTATTAGAAGCTTAAACAAAGAGAGAGTACAAAGAGATATTCTATGAATGTCTTCTAATACTTTAACTGAAGAGAGCCCAAAAAATTCTAAACTCTTGGAAATGGATAATCTAAAATATTTGATCGATATTGTTCTCCGGATTCAATGTCATGGTCCATGGACTTTTGAAAGTCCAAATTGATATCAGCACCTGCCAAATCACCACCTATCGTTCCTTTAGCAAAGAACTACAAAATTCTATAAATTACGACAAAACAGCCCGAAAATATCGTAGTGCTAATAATAAGTACTTAAAATCCAAAATTCTTAGAAAACGATTCTAAAAACTTCACTTATTTGATGAACCTAAAGCTAAAGAAACTATGGATTCCATTTCATTCTCTCATTACAATGCGTAAAAGATCGGAAGCAAAATGGGGTTGTAAATATTTTGACATAAAATGATTGATGTTAGTTTTACATCAATAAAATTATTTGCAACCCTATTTTGGCTCTGATCTTTCACGCTAAACAAACTATTTTGGCATCAGTGTTTTTTTTCCAATTAAAACGGGTGAAAAAGGGCAAGTAAGAAAGCATTTAGAAGAATTATTTGTTGCTGAACTAAAAAAACTATAACATAAAGATAAAAATTATATGTCAATCGCTTCAAACAGAAAAATATGAATCATACTCAATTTTCGCAGCTGATGATATAGTGCAAACACCACCAAAAAAAATTCCAGTATTTAAAAAATGAGTAAATGCCTGCAAGGTTTTCTTTGACTGTAACTTGAACAGTTAGAAACTTGATGTGTAAACTTATTGAACAGTGGATTTATACATGATTTTACCCTCGGTTTCGCTCGCGTTGTTGTCCTAAATACGTGTCAAAGTTCATCGATGATCACATAAAATTAATATTTTATCCCTCGGAAACACTATTTTTATGTGTCTACAAAATTTCATGATGATCGAATGAATAATTAAGGCGTCAAAAGCCGATAAAAAAACAAACAAACTTACATTCGCATTTATAATATTAGTTAGGATTCCAAGATCACAAATTCTCATTAGAGTTTCGATTTTCGAATTTTAAATTTTACTTCACAGAATTAAAAACTAACCAAAAGGCCGCCTGTGTCTAACGCTTTCTCTCTATATATTAGGTAACATATTAGAAACTATTAATTTGCCCTTTTTCGGTATATAAATCCTGGAAGAGATAAATTGTCAGAACTTAATTCATCCTAGAAGCAAACACATGCTTATTCGTTATTTCTTATATAAGTATTTATTTCTTCCTGTGATTTTGTTGGACGTAACACATAATCCTTTTAGCGTGTCCTTATTCGAACCGGTTAAAGCATTTCTTGCCAGCACAACACTTCGCATTAGTTTTATGTATATACGCAAGTATTTATGTGCACACAGTGTACATAACGTACAAACCGTATTTCGTATGTTGTACTTGTATGTACAAGTTAACACTATTCTTACATCCTTATGTAACGTATACTCGTACTTACATGTGTGTATATATCGTATCTGTCTTGCTAATGAGAAATGTCATTACTGTAGTCCCAAGAGATGTCGCATTATACCCCGAGTAAGGGTAGTAGTAACAGCCTGTCGCAGATGCGACGCTTTTCCTCATTATTTCCGACTATGACGTAGTTGGTCTGGACTTAACGTCCCCTCTCTTCATGTACTTATCATTGTCCAAGTGACACGTCGCTTTTTGTCTTCGTCCCGAGAACGATGAGGAGTAAGATGGCGGAAGGTTCTTTTTAGTTCCTGTTAACACCGGTGAATATTTTATCCGAAGAGTAACACACGGTTTTACGCTTGACTGGCAGCTTGCGCTCGTCCAGATAAAATTAATATTTACAGGTCGAGCCAGAATTAAAATACACGTGTATGTCGCACCGAAATAGTAACATTCGCCATTCTGTAACAAGGATAACCGCTTTACACAAAAGCGCTATATTCTGTGAGGCGACAAGCTAGGTATCTAATCGATAGCTTCACTCAAGACGGTGTTTATTAATTTTAGCGTAGCAAACTAAATTCTAATTAATAAAAAGAAAAAACTGAAACAATTAACGTTATTAGCAATTCCTTTCCAAAATAGATTATGTATTACTTTCCCTAATACTTTACCCCGAGACATTTTTCATTGTCAACAGTAAAAAGAAAACCAAAATACTGGTATGCAAAGGAAGAAAAAGTAGGGAAAGAGCGAATATAAAGATAGGAGACGAAAAATTAGAAGAAGTGACTAATTTTAGGTATCTAGGAAGTCAGATAAGTCAGGATGGAAGAAGTAGTAGGGATATAAAGCAAAGGGTAGCGCAGGATCTAGTCGCCTTTAATAAAAAGAAGTCACTTCTATGCTCGCGAACGGTTAATTTAGAAATTCGAAAAAGGTTGTTAATGGTTTATGTTTAGAACGCGGTGCTATACGGTTGCGAAACATGGACAGTGGGCGCAGCAGAAAAGAAAAGGTTAGAAGCGTTCGAAATGTGGTGTTATAGGTGAATAATAACGATACCATGGATAAAGAAGGTTAGAAATGAAGAAATATTACAAAGAATAGAAGAACAGAGGACTTTATGGAAGTCAATAAGAAATAGGCGTGATAGGTTAGGAGGACACCTTCTCAGGCATGAAGGTCTAGTCAGAGTTATATTATAGGCAGAAACGGGAGTTAGGAGGGGTAGCGGTAGATCTAGATTAGATTACTAATCGTAAATAGTTAAGGATGTGGGTTGTTCTAGTTTTAGGGAATTACGAAGATTAACTCAGGATAGGAAAGAGTGGAAATGCGTGTCCAACCAGTCTTAGGACTGACGACCTTATGATAAACAGCAAGAAATCACCGTCTAATAATGTCCTAATATCTATGTTCCAACGTAAGTAACTACAGGATATTTGGTCAGAGAGTTATAGATATGTTAGAAGTATATATATCGTGGTGTCAATTAGTGTTGTCGTAAGACAATATGTCCTGAACAATTAGTGTTATCTTTTTACATCTCGACTAGAAATTTTCTTGGTTTATAGTCAGGCACACCCTAAAGCGAATTAGATTCTAATTTAGGACAAGCAAACAAAATCTGTTGAGTTCCTCATAAGGGTAGTCGAAATAGGGTCAGCCTGAACAATTATTGGAAAAATTAGAAGCTATCCATAGCTGAGGTAAGAGTGCCTCAGTTGGGCCTTAGAACAATAATATTATTATTATGAAGCCTAAATAAAGAACTCCAAAAATTTACCTCGTATCTTCTAAGGAGTTCTTATTCGGACCTTATGTTAGCGATCACATGTATTATGAATTATGGCCCTCCGAAGTAAAAACGTTAATATGTATAGACGACGATAGAGATCTGTTCATGATTACCTTCTTGTAGCATGCTTCCCACATCCCACCATTTTCACATCCTCTTAACGCTTGCTTCAACCTATTTTCATCTTCTTTCTTCTTCTTTTTCCAATATCTCCATCCTCTCACTCATTCCCTGTCCTAAATCTATCTTGTTATTACACTTATTTCCCTTCCTCTTTCTAACCTTCACACCCACCACATGTCTAGACCTTTCCATTTTTCTTAAAACTTCCCCTGTTATTATTTTTCTGCATCTATTTCTCACCAATTCTCCTACCTTTGACCACTCTCTTACGTGTTCCTGCTTGACTTTTAAAATCTTCAACGCTCCCTTCATCTCTATCATATCTACTTTTTTCCCCCTATTACCATTACCTTCTTCCCCCATATTTAATTCCAATATGTTCCTTATCCCACCTCCCCAACCTCTACTCATATTTTACTACCCGTTTTTATAACTGCTTCCTACGTCTTCCCCCATTTCGTCTCCCTTCTCATTACATAATTGGCTTACTTCTTTCTAATCTTAATACCCACTTTATATAACAATTCCATTTGCTTTTTTCCTCCCTATTGACCTAAACCCCATAACCTTCCCATCATAGCCCTCGCTTTCGCCACTTGAATTATAATATACATCTCATCCCTATTGTTGTAAATTAACACATATCCTAGGTAAGAATACTTCCTCAACTTTTCTGTCTCCATCCCCTTTCGTGCTTTTACCTCCCCCTTCTTCCTATTTTTCCCCCAAAATATAATTACAAATTTTGAACTAAACTAAAATTTGTTAGATATTTTTTATGCTGGGCATCATGATGTTACAATGAAATATATATGTAGGTACCTACATGTATACGTATATGTGAAGTATTTCTATTGTGGAATCAAATAGTTTTGTTGACAGACTATCTATCTGTACCGAACAGTTATTATGATAAAATATAATTCGACTTGGTCAAGAGTCAACACAGACTCATAAAACGATGACGGAAAGGATTTATTTTACAATGTTCGGTTACTATCAAACTTGATATTTTATTACACTCGCGCCAATAAAATTGAATTTAATGCTACGAATCGTTTTGTCATTAAATTTTAATTCAAAAGGCATCCGATTTAACAACGAAATATAAGTTTTACCCTACACGTTATTGCAAACTAAAAAGAGTGTTAATTACAAAAAGACAAACAAGTAACAATTAAGGAGTACAAATAGTTAAGAAAGACAATTTACGTAAATTCTAAAGGAATGCTTTAAATGGCCTAAAGCATAATTTCCGATTAATTAAATTTTATTTACGCACTTGTAAAAGCTGTAACTCAGAAATAAGAATAGCTCAATTCTTTTTAATAGATACAAAAATTTTTGTTCCGAAAAATGAAAGCTTTAACACTGAAATAACGAAAATCATGAAAACATAATCTTGTCCAGCAACTTAATGAAAGAGATTTTGCACAACGCCAGTAGTGTGCAGGGAGAATGTAAATAATGAAATGATTTTTGAATATGTAAATGAACCATTAATAACGATGAACTATTAAGCTCATTTTCATTTGAGCGGTTCTGTTACATAATAAACAGATATTGAACAGCAGAAAACCCTCGTGAACTGCATTTCTAATCAGAAAGTTAGTGTTTGTTACGCTGTATGCCTTCTTGGAGTGATTGAACTATTTTTTCAACATGAGCAATTGCAACTGTAACCTTTGAGCAATATGATTCCATATGGTTGCAGAATTGAGACGTCGTAGAATCAGAATAAATGTTTGGTTCCACCAAGTGCGTTGATTTTCCCCGGACAGGTAACCCAACGCTATATTTAGAACATGATTTTTACTTTTTCACTGTTTAGTGGTCGATTAATTAAAAAGCATTTATAAACACCTTTCCATTCTTCCCTACCGTTTAGAGATGTATTCTCGTTCCCGGTATAGATAAATGTCAGAAAATGAAAAAACGAACACTATTAAAAATACTTTAATAAGTATACCCAATAAAAATTGATAATTGTATTGTGATATGTCGTTACCCTAATTGGTATTATTTATTGATTACTACACTAAATTATTTTTTATTTCGATATAGTTCTTGAGTTTGGCTTTTTCTTGTGAACATGGACACATCAGTATCACTGATCTATTACAATTTTTGTCGCTTGCTCAGGTAATATATTGATTAACGATAACATTATCAACATTGTAGGCTCAATTCAACGGTTTCAACTTAACCATCCGGGTTTAAAATCCGCCAACAAAGAATTAAAATTTCATTAGTATAGTGTTTAAACTACCTTTTGTAGAAGATTTGTGTTCAGTTTGGGACGTTTTTAGTGGTAGTATTTAATATACTTAGGATGATCTAAAGTCCACAATAAATTATCGTGAAAATTGACGTAATATCTTCTTTCTTGTTTTATTTTTTATTTTACTTGCGACTGTGTTTATTGGCTGCGTATTGAACACGCTCTTATTAAATTAGGAAATGCTTTATGAGTGATGTAAAGTGGAAAGAGATAAACTAATAATAGTATGCGATGCAGGGGTTAGGTACGCTAAAGATCAGGGTCGGCTTTATAACTGCCTGGTTGGAATTATAAATTTAAACAAGCCTCTTTGTTTTTTTTAATTCCTGAGAATGTTGAACACTTTCTCTAAAGTCCAATGTTGGAATCGTACTGAAATTCTGATTCTCTGCATCTCTTTCTGTTCCACATCAATTGATGTAATGTTATCCCTTCTTTTTAATTAGTACCCGCTGCAATTCCTACCCGACATCTCTTTTCTACGCTTACGATATTCCCTATAACGTCTGTAGTGATTAAAAGTAGGCGTTCTGTCAACAACCGCTTTAGTCTAGTTAGCAAGTTGAAGGAAGAAAGTAAATGTGAAGTTTTATTGAGGACTATGCCAATTTTGAACGTCCCAACTATAGAATACTACTAGAACATGAAAGTGACACAGCTTATCCGGTGTCCAGCAAAATCACTATCCGGTGAATTTTTATTTGAAACTAACTTCGAAGAGGGAGTAATAAACTACACTTTCACCCAAAGTTTTTGTATTGTTTAAGAGCATTCAAGGAGAAAACAAAATTTTTATGACAACTCAAAAATTACAATCTTTGATTGTAAATTGCTGACTTTGCCGTAGAAGCAATAGAATTTATTAAGTAACTTGTAATAATCTCAATTTTTACATGTTCTTTTATTTAAATTATTTCAAGTTTCTTAATTATTACAATTAAATTTGTAATATCAACTAGAATACTTAGTAAATTTATTTCTGCTCGGATTTTTTTTTTACAAGTTCGAATCCAAATTGTAATTTTTATTATTTTCGCTTACAAAGCAACGGGCTTGTGGGATAAATTGTCAATATCGCTTTAATATTCAGGTAAATTTTTCTTTTTCATTTTCTCCGTGTTGACAAATTTAAAATTAAAAAAATAAATAATTATTTCCATTTTAAAATCCGCCTGCGTCCGCATAAAACTGGAAAGTGTTGAAATAATACAGAACAGTAAAATTACACCGATACAACGAGAAAGTTAAGGCTTAAGTTGTGTAGTCTGGTGGTGACTGCTTATTTTGTTACTGGGACCTCTGTTTTGCGGTTGCTTCGTTACATATGTATATTGCAAGTAATTAAAATACTACGGTAGGATGGATTTGCTCTCAAAATTATTTCAGCGGTCGCTCTCGGCTGCCGCTGAGCAGACTCTTCGTCGTTTCTCTTTTCCTTTTATAACTTAACATAAAATTCCGAAATAACGTCTGAAACTCATGCACAAAGGGATTTTTTCCGCAGAAACTTCAACTTATTTGTATAGTAGCTTTCTCATGCTATCCGCTTGCCTTTTATATTCCTATTGTGTGGCAATGTTAATGAATTATACGCGGAACTGACAAAACTAATTTGTAAATTACCAGGACAGAACAACACCTGTCTGATATTGTAGTGTCGTTTTTTATTAGTTTAAAAAATTGCAATTGGCAACTGTTAGGAATTTCGGAAACTGCCAGTGTTTGCATTTTTCAATCAATTCTAGGACGTCTCGTTACTACGAAAACTCTCAATATATAACTTTTGTACGAACTTTGGACGTGTGATGGGTGAGGTTACGTTAATTTGATACACCACTCAACGGTCTGAACAACACTGTATCTTACTATTTACAATTTTATTTACATAATTTACAATTTTAACATTCACAACGTAAGTATATATACAAAAAAAACTTAATAACATAAAAAGATATCGACAGAGAGTAGATAAAAATATATAATCATAACAACTTAAAACTAACGATTAAAAGTATGAGAATCAAAAATGCACAAATACAAACATAAAAAAGGTCAAATGGTGAAACGGTAAATCAAGACTTACAATTACACAGCAGCGAAGCGAAAATGCCTTCCGGTTTTCACAACTACACGCTGGGCTTACTAAAGAGTAGTAAGGTTGGTTGTTGGCTTACTCCCTCTTTCTTACCTGGATAGGTGAAATGTCGGAGTGTCTCGGTACTGAAAAAGAAACTTTTGAGTGTTTCAATTCCCACCAGCCACTAATGCTGGTGGGCGGGCAGTCCCTCCGAACTACGCCAGAAGGTAAGGCGGAAGGCCCTTTCAGCCTTCTTTCAGGAATCGTGGGAGAGGGTGGCTGGTGGTTCGAGTAAAAAAGATAAGACGGACGAAATGAAAACAAAAGAGAATCAAAGATTATCTGTGGAATATTCCTGTCCCAGTGTTTGTCTAAGTGATCCAAGAAACCACAGAAGTACTTGGACCAAGGCAGGCGGGCCCGGAATCGAACCGGCGTTCTCCCGAATTCTAAGCAAATGTCTAAACCTCTAGGTCATGCCTGTATCGGTATCAAAAAAAAAAACTTTTGGGTGTTTCATTCCCACCTACTAATGCTGATGAGCGAACAATCCCTCCGGACTGCGCCGAAAGGTAGGGCGGAAGACCGTCTTCAGCCTCCTTTCAAGAATCGTGGGACTGAGTGAATGGTGGTTCAGGTGAGAAACAAAAGACGGACGAAAAGAAGAAGATAATGAAAGATTAGCAAGGGTTCGAAGAGTGAGGTTGAGAGTAGGATTGTAAGGGAAGGGTGGAAACAGACATTAAAACGATTTGATTTTTTTTCGCGGCGAAAAAAGAAAATATGAATGGTGAGAAAAAAAAAAGAAACAAGGAAAAAGTAGAGAGGAACATCAGAGGGCATCTACAACCGAATAAGGAAGTGGAATATGGAAATAACAATACAAAGAGATAAATAAAATAAATAAATTAGAGAAAAGTTAAAATAGATAGAAGAGAGTTATTGTGTAGGTACAGGTTTGGTTGTAGTCAGAGGTTGGATTAGGTAGTTGGACAAGGGAATTAGGATGCGACGACGTGGGGAAAACCAGTAGTCAACGAGGATGGTCGGCGAATTCGGGGCCCAAGTAGGCGCAGGGTTAATAGAGGGCAAAACCGGTGTGCTAACGACGGCCAGATAAGAAAAATACTTACACTTGCTCGTGTATCTTTCAGTAGTTGGTTTCGCTATAGTGTATGTATCAAATCAAACGAGAAGGTACGAAAAATGAATATACTTGTACCAGGTATATACTTATGTAAAAACTTCATCCTAAATTGCTTTTTAAAAAAACTCCACTCTTAAGTCTTACCTCTCACTCTACAATTGTCTTTCAGCTAAAAACTTACTTTTCCAATTCCTAACTATCTTCGTCTGGTTTCTTGAATTTCCCAAGAGGAATCGATACAGCAAAGCATCATAAACAGACTCATTTAGAGTGTCTGCGTATGTACGTACATGTACTCTCATACACAATGGGTATTCTCGGTTAATCTCAGTTAATGATTACCTTTTAGGATCTTGTAAGACCAACCGGCACTATGCATAATGATACTCCCGTACGGCCTCACACGAAGGCCTATAGTTTAAGCATATGTTTTCATCATAAAACAAAAAACTCGTTGGAAATAAAAAATTTCATACTCTAAATTCTAATTAAATTAAACTAAATTAAATATGGAAAGTTTCTAATTTATCAATAAATATGTGTCCCCATTCTGAAACATGGTTAGCAAATTTTTTTTCATGTTCAAGTGCACATTTTTGGAAATTTTCCCTGCTTATCTAATACAAACGTTAGGACAAGACTCGTAGTTAGTTTATAATATCCAAAGCACTTTCCTTTATCAAATTTATCTTATACTACATGTTGTCGCCGTAGTTTGACGACTTTATTTGTATTACTGTAGGGGCCAGTTTTCGGAATTACGCAAATGTAATTTGTTGATATAAACTGCACTTGGTTTTAACTATATATTTAAAACACTTAACTAAGGATTAACAAACACTAACAAAACAACTTACCAACAAAAAACTTAACTTATTTAGAGAGTGGACTGTATAATTGGAATGAATGAAAATCTAACACGAACGAAAAGAGCGAATGATTGAATTGAAGGCCAAATTGCAACTGTCTGAAAATGACTGAAGTTCTGAAATTAGAAAAAATGGAAAAGTGGAGGAAATAGTTTAGGGGTGGAATTAAATTCAAATTGGAAAAGGTTGATTGGTTGGAGAAAAAGTAGAAGATCGTGATTTTTTATGAAATGAAGACAGGAATACAGAGGGGTTGAGAGATAGTGGGAGTACCAGAGGGCATTAACCGGTACTTGGGGTACCGACACACGTGCAAGGCATCTTTAGAAATGTACCGTTTGCGTCGATTTCTGGGAAACATAACCCAAGCGAAACCCCAATTGAACTTTATTGGGGTGTTCGTGTTTGAATAAAAGAAATTGAATATTACAATATAAACTAGACACAATGGTCAATAAAATCTGTTGAATTTCGATGGTCGGCAAACTACAATTCCCAAATAACTGCTGTAAAATGTATACAATTGAAAATATTGTAATAATAATAAAATAACCATTCCACTAGAAATATAAATATAGATGCTGAAAAATATACAAATAACAAAATGAATATTACGACTCAACACTACATTTCATTATTTTTTTAAAATTAGAAACAAGAACCATATGATATTATTTTTTAATATCATCAAGTTCCTAGGTTTATTAAGCACTGTTACCCTGGACAATACAAAATCGATCGCCAATCTTCTTTGAATTAGATAATTTTAATTTAAGAAAATATTTAACCAAATTCGTCGACTTTTCAATTAATTTTAGTGATAATATTAATAATTTCGTAACTCACCAAAAAAATATGACTCAAGAGGGTCACGTACTCCTTCTGTAAACTTATCTGGACGCCAAAACATTAAAGTCAGTCAAATTTTCTGAAACAAACTTTTGGATTGGAAGTATTTAACCTTTATTTTTTTCAAAAATGTTTTCCTGGTTCAGCATGATCAAAGGAATCGAAAAGAACAATTAAAAAGCTACAAAACTAACAAAACTTTCGTTTCTCTGAAAATACAAACAATTTTAAGAAAAAATATTATTTAGATACCTACTTCACAAATGTAAGCTGCGCAAGAAATTAAATTCGAATTGTTTGAATTAAGAAGATGAAGAAAAGTGCCGGATGAAATTTCGTCAGAAGAATTTCGCGTAAACATTTCCTGGTGTCTTTTCAATTATGAAAGGCCTGCTTCTTCAGTGAGAAAACTTGTGAAAGAAATATCCGGTTAAGAAGTCGCAATTACAGCTAAAGAAAAATCTCGTTCCTCCATTTAAAGAATCCTTTGCTTTTAACTCGAGCCGAGGCAGCAAGATTTCTTAATTTAGCAAAACCTTTTTCGTCCATTCCGTCGCTCGTTGCTTTGAAATAATTTTGAAAAGGGACTCGCTCACGTTAACTGCTACACAAAATAGTTCTAATTAAGAATTTACAACATCGCATCGCACCGTGTCATCAACGAAACGAAAGCATATTAGTATATAATTATGTCTAATGCGCGGCAATCAACTTAACTGTCCACTTTTTCTAACAAATTTAAAAACGGCCGTTTTCTTAAATTATCCATTACTTTTGTATTAAGTAATGTAAAACGTTACACTAGCAAGAATTGAGCAGTCAAATTGAGAACTTCTTTTCGATAATCGCATTAGCAGTGGGCATCTACAACCGAATAAGGAAGTGGAATATGGAAATAACAATACAAAGAGATAAATAAAATAAATAAATTAGAGAAAAGTTAAAATAGATAGAAGAGAGTTATTGTGTAGGTACAGGTTTGGTTGTAGTCAGAGGTTGGATTAGGTAGTTGGACAAGGGAATTAGGATGCGACGACGTGGGGAAAACCAGTAGTCAACGAGGATGGTCGGCGAATTCGGGGCCCAAGTAGGCGCAGGGTTAATAGAGGGCAAAACCGGTGTGCTAACGACGGCCAGATAAGAAAAATACTTACACTTGCTCGTGTATCTTTCAGTAGTTGGTTTCGCTATAGTGTATGTATCAAATCAAACGAGAAGGTACGAAAAATGAATATACTTGTACCAGGTATATACTTATGTAAAAACTTCATCCTAAATTGCTTTTTAAAAAAACTCCACTCTTAAGTCTTACCTCTCACTCTACAATTGTCTTTCAGCTAAAAACTTACTTTTCCAATTCCTAACTATCTTCGTCTGGTTTCTTGAATTTCCCAAGAGGAATCGATACAGCAAAGCATCATAAACAGACTCATTTAGAGTGTCTGCGTATGTACGTACATGTACTCTCATACACAATGGGTATTCTCGGTTAATCTCAGTTAATGATTACCTTTTAGGATCTTGTAAGACCAACCGGCACTATGCATAATGATACTCCCGTACGGCCTCACACGAAGGCCTATAGTTTAAGCATATGTTTTCATCATAAAACAAAAAACTCGTTGGAAATAAAAAATTTCATACTCTAAATTCTAATTAAATTAAACTAAATTAAATATGGAAAGTTTCTAATTTATCAATAAATATGTGTCCCCATTCTGAAACATGGTTAGCAAATTTTTTTTCATGTTCAAGTGCACATTTTTGGAAATTTTCCCTGCTTATCTAATACAAACGTTAGGACAAGACTCGTAGTTAGTTTATAATATCCA
>NW_020439021.1:2261427-2264964 GCF_000699045.2 Agrilus planipennis
AAGCCAAGTTTTTGCTTCAACTGTATTTTTTCCCTTCAAAAAGCAATATTTTATCAACACGCGAAATTCCTTTTTATCCATTTTTTTCACAATAACAAAAGTTGCTTCACTAAAAATGCTATAATTCACAAACTAATGATCCGACAGTCGTCAAATTTATAGACGCGTCTTTTGAAGGTTAGGACTAACTGAAAATCATATGGATTTAGTTCTGGTGCCGCCATCTATGTGTCAGGCCGGGGACTTTTCAATTAACCCTATAGAAGTTTAGAGTTGTGCAATCTCCGAAAAATCCACGCTCTTTTTGTGTAATCGCGTTGATTCTGCTTGTGCATGAGACTGATGAGAGAACATGCGGCCTGATTCGTTAAGTTCTAGAGAAGAAGCTCGATTCTTTCAACCTCGTGGAGTAGGAGCGGAGATACGAGAAAGAAGGGTTTGTGTCAACAAGCGAAGTGTGAGAAAAAATACGATAATTAAGTCCTGCAGGTGCAAGACCTCGTGGCCTAAAGCAACGGTTCCCAAATGGTGTTCCGTGGAATGTCCGCAAGGGTTCCATGAGATATCATTCGTGAGAAAGTCAGTAACGAAAGGCCGAACCCTAACGGTTCGTTTTATGATGCGTTACGAGTGGATACCTCAAAAAATCCTTAAAAAAATTTTTCATCCGTCAGTGTTAACTGGTGTTAGAGTATGAGAACTTGATCAATATTATCAGTTAATTCAAATTTGAATGATCTTCGAGTCGATCTTAAGGGTGAATATATACTGCAGTCGTTGAGAAGGTACAGCTTGCAGACACTAAAACTAAATTTAGAACTAGACTGGATGCCGCTTAGGATTTTTGAATTCAATTGTGGAACAGTAAAAGGTTGGCGAGGCGCCTTTGTCTTTATAGACCCCTAAACTGTGATTTCGATTAGAAATTCGTCGGGTAAAGAGCGAAAGAAGGGTGAGGGTGTAATATAAATTAGGAAGAGTAACGTTATGAGATGTCTCCAAAAAATAAGATTTGTCGAACTCTCCAAAATCCCCCCCCTGTCTCGGCGATGTCTTCCTCGTTTGAGCTAAATTTCTTTCTCGCTAGTCATTTCTTCATGGTAGGGAACAAGATGAAGTCACAGGGAGTCAAATCGGGTGAGTACGGGGTGTGCGGCAGCAGAAATTCATAACGTAATTCATGCATTTTGGCGGCAACAACTCCTGATGAACGTGCCGGTGCGTTATCGTGTTGAAAACGCACCTTCTTTTTCGTCAAATGCGTCCGTGTCTCATTCAATTTTTTGTCGAAACGGTCCAATAAGTCACTGTAGTATTGTCCAGTGATCGTTCTTCCTTTTCCTAAAAAATCCGTGAAATGATTTCCTCGGTAACAACGTTTGTCAGGCTTCCTGGTTGCTCCTATAAAAAATTCGTTGAAGCAATATCTAACTGTGGTCGTAAATGGCGAAATGTCTCCATAAACAGTATCCAACTTTGTTTTCATCTCCTCGCATTTTTTCCCATCCTAAAACAAAAAGCGAGTTACCGAACGATACTACTCTTTTTCCATCTTAGCGAAAATAACGAAACACGTTTCAGTCGAATGGCTGCCAAATCCAAACTAACCTATCAATCAGTCTGAAATTCGTTTTGACGTGGTTTGATAGATGGCAGCACACGATGACAACACCAGTTTCCCTCAGGAACGTCCTCCGTCTTCAAACACGGGTACTTATTGAACCGCCCTCGTATGCTGGAGAGGGAGGAGATAAAAAATTGAGCCAATGTAAAAGTTTATTTGTAGGATCTCCGACACCTTTTTGTGTGAGATTGATGAGATGAAATGTCTTCTAATTCATTGAGTATTGGAGACCGAGCTCGACTCTTATAATCTCGTGGCGTAAAGATAGTGGAGATACGAGAAAAGGGGGCTTTCAGCAGCAAGCCTATGGACACACCTTTGATTTCTTATGGGTAGGGATTGCGTCTGGCGCGAGAAAATTAAACCGCCACATTATAAAGATTTATTTATTATATTATATACACAAATGTTGGGAATACTGTTACATATATATATATATACATATTGATAAATACTTTTACCGTTTCTAGTCTACATTGATTACATCATTTCCCTGTTTCATGGGAAACAGAACGAACGTGTTACATCCACTGCTGCTTATTTTTTCGAATTATCTGTAGACGCAGCAGAAATTGGTTTGAAACGGCGCGGGGTAGTTGCAGTGTACATTCATCAGAGCATATGCATTCGTATGTTTAGCTTAAAACGTAGCGCAGTTCGTTACTACTCCTAGTCGACCACTATGCAAACATTAATCAACTATTTCAGTTGCGACAATTTCAGTAAATTTCGCGCAAACACTTCAGCAACGAGACGTCGCCAACGTCGCCCGTTGCGTTGCAGCCACCATCGCATCGCGCAGCGTAACGCTTATGAAGGGAACGTCACGCTCGCGACTCTTTTGAAATGGCACGTTAATTTTTATGTAGACAAATTAGTTTGTGCCGCAAGAGGAAAAACAAAATTCCTTTCCGAAACTGCGACAAGCTTTTAAATTCAGTCAGTCAGTTAATCTAAACCTCACAGAGAGAGAAATGCTTTTTGTCCCCGCACACCAATGTAAATACTTTCAGTTATTACTTTATCTGCTACTGTTTTTGTTATGCGGGCGTTAATTTGCCGAGCGTCTCTCGCCAGCACGCAAAAATGTCATCCTCAAACAACAAAAAAGGAAAATACCTGCTAGTTTAGTTTTCAAACGAGAAACAATATCGCCTCAAAACAAGTGAAAATAAAAACAAAATTTTACACTTTTAAAGGATAAAAACAATTATTGAAAGGAACATTACACTGTTACACTTCCATTTGCGATTTATGAAAATATTTTATGGTACTTCACTACATAAAAATAAGGAAATTAATAATGAGCAAAGCAAGAAGACCAAGACTGTCCCGGTTCTGGCTATGGTCTATGCTGAAACTTTCTGTCATACATGCGAGCTTGTCATGAATTTTTAAAAAAGTAGTGTCGATAGTTGTGAGAGCTTCTTTCTCCAATTCATAAATTGAACCTTCCTCCAACACATAAATTGACCTATTAGCGTACAAACTACTACAAGGCACTTGAAAATTGAGTTGAGTTGAGTTGTCACAATTTTCAACAAATGGCAATGGCACAGTAATAACAGTGCATCTACTGCTCGTTTCAAGAAGTTAGAGATATGCCCCTTCCCTTTATTAGGATGCGCCGTAGCATAATTCGAAATTCAATCATATGTGTCTGCGGAGCTGATTTCTCTATCGATCATCGAGCGAGAACTAGACAAAAGTGTACAGTACCATTTGCAAAATTATTTAAACTGCCTCGTTAAAATTTAAGAATATGCTTTATTTAAAAGCATATTTAGCCAAAAATAATAACAAGTGAATTAGCTTAACGATCTACACACCTATTAAACTTTTGCTTTGTTTTCTATTGTTAATTTATATACATTTTTGTTTTAAGAAATTGCTAAACATTTTCGTCTAGTACT
>NW_020439021.1:2265014-2273372 GCF_000699045.2 Agrilus planipennis
GGCGTGTCCCACTCGGAAGATTGCCTCTTTGTCTCGGGATCATACTCAAAGATCCATAACTCGTCACCTGTGATTACGTTATTGTTATGATCTTAACAATAATCAGAAACTAATTTATTAAAAAGTAGTTATTTTTTTGAAAATTAAAACGTACACTAAGAAATCAATCGTATTCCTCTTTTAATACAAAAATTTCTATTACTTCACCAAAGATCATAGCTTCTAATATTTTCATTTCGAGTAGAATGAAGATTGCTCCAAAAATTATGTAAAGAGCCTGACGCCGGTCAAAACGAATACACACATATACAATTTTGTGTAAACATAATAACAGTAGTTAATTTCATCAGAAAATTCGACCACCAACCGCCCTTTCTAACTATGGTGGTGCAATACAATGCCTTCGGACTCATCGGATAATGGTATTAGGTATAGGCATATTAGTTATGTGACCATACGTCCCGGATTGGCCGGGACAGTCCCGGATTTCCACCTTACGTCCCGGATTTTTCTAGAAGCAATATTTGTCCCGAATTCAGGTTTTTGTCCCGAAATTTTGAAAAGGTTCTTATTTTCAATATTTATTTTAAATATATTTCAACTAGAATTATTTTTACAAAATTTGAACCGAAAAAATTGTGCATATCAAAATACGCGGCACGCTTTAAACCATTTTAAGCATACAGTGAACTCTCGATTCTGCGAATCTTCTTCCACCTAACGTTGAGAGACACGATGTGTAGCGTAGGCTCTAGAAACCAGTGCTTCGTTACACATTTTGTATCTGAGCGTTATATTAGGTGGAAGAGGAAACGCAGAATCGTGGTAGTTGGACAATATAGAGAGATCTTCTTAGCCGTCAGGTTTTTTCAGCTTAAGTTTGTCAGTTTAAGGTTAAGTTAATATTCAGTTTGTGATTTTTATTTGCTTTTGTTGTAAGGCAAGTTATTCAATAAATCATATTTAAGTTATTTAACTTAACTAACCCCCCCCCCCGCTACAAGTTCCCGTCCCGGATTTGAAATAAAAAAATATGGTCACCTTACTTTTAGCCACTATCCGAATTAAGTTAGTCATTCTTTAGATACTAATTGTAAAATTATTAAAAACATTACCTTTAGGTATATATATAATATTTCATGCCGGATAATCGCAAGTGGTGAAAGTTCAAATGTAAGCAATTGAGAATTTGTGTCATCCGTTCTCGAATCATGCTTTCCCATAAACGCGTGTGCTCGTGCAAGGGTAACAATCATGGCAACGTAAAAAGTCGACATATCTCTATATCAGGATATAAACAGTTTATTACATGAAATATTATAAAGAATAATTTCTTCTACGTAATACCTAATTGGTGCTTCTAAAGGTAAATGACTTACATAACTTCTTTTATTATTCTTACTGCCGTTTTCATTGCCTGTATAGTATTTTATTTTTTTTGCATTTACGTGTTTTTTTACGTCTACTGAATTCAAATTTCTGCCATGTAGATTCCACTTCTTTTATAGAGCACAAAATGTAGTCCATTACGAAGAAGGGAAGTAGCAATATGAAATAGTAAGTAGGTTTGCCGGTCTGTGTCTGATTGCATACACATAAGTGCAGCGACATGTCAATATCATAACAGTAAAAATTCTGAAAGCGCATTTCGCAATTTCGAATACCTTGGGAATCGCCTTCAAATGCACGCCGAATCTTCTTGCTCCATTCTACTTATGTTCGCGGAAAGAACTTCCCTTCCGTCACACCGACTGCGCGACGTCGAACTGTTGCCATTGTCGTTATAACGGAAAACTTTTTCATTACTTTATTTAAACTCTTTTTTAAATCGAGATTGTATAAAAGAAAATAAGTAGATATATCGTTTTTAAATAAGATGCGAAAAGGATCCACAATATCGTTCAAGAAAATGAAAACCGTCTATATCAACTCCGGTTATAACAACAGTTCACACACAATGACACCGCATGCGAAGTCGGCCGAAATAATACTTTAAAGATACACAGTTGCAATGGTCTGTAATCGTCAATTATTAAATAAATAAGTCAAAAATTGATATAAAATTAGCCGACACCCTTGTAAATAAATTGTAAGAATGTACTAAGAATCTTGTAATGATATCGACTATATTAATTTTATAGTCTGATAAAAAAATGAAATGCAAAGATTAGCAAGAGATAAGAAAGAGTGGAGGTGTGTGTCAAATCAGTCTTACTTAAGACTGACGACTCTATGATGATGATGATGATGATGATCGTTTGGTGTTCAATATTTAATAAATAATTACCCAGAACAGCGCCTATTAATAGACTAATTAAATTTATACCACCAGGTCATGAAATAGACATATTCCTGAATCAGGAATCCTGACCATCATTATTAACGCATGATTAATAATGCCTACATTAGATGCGGTCGAAACAGGTAATCATCATCATCATCATAAAATCGTCAGTCCAAAGACTGGTTGGACACGCATCTCCACTCTTTCCTAACTGTTTGCTAACAGTAATCTAATTTAGGACTACTTCTACTCCTCTTAACTCCTGATTCTACCTCTAATATGTCTCTGACTAGACCTTCACGCCTGAGAAGGTGTCCTACCAACCTATCTTGCCTATTTCTTATTGACTTTCATAGAGTCCTTTCTTTCCTATTCTTTCCAAAAACCTCTTCATTTCTAACCTTCTCCGTCCACGGTATCCTCATCATGAAACAATAGTCATTAAAATTTCCTTATTTATAATTATGTTTCATTCTCATAATTGTTATTAACCGAGGCATCTAAATATTGACAACAATGTACCATATACGTCGGTAATAACAAGTGGCATCCAAGTAATACAAGTATATCTATGGATGTTGTGGTCGGGATGTACAATTGCAGGAGATCGCTGGCAAATGGAAAGATACACGTTGCATTTGACACCAATGCCATTAATCAAAACCGCATTATCCGCGAAACATCTGCGCTCATAATTCAGTATGATAGACAAGCGCGATAGCGCGAATGCAATTACCAGACATCTAGATTTAATGTTGCTTTTAATATTTACATTTACCAGTCACCAACATCAGCATCAGCATCACGACCCGACGATAAGGGTGGCAGTGGCGGACCGCTTTATAAAACTCGGAGAAAACAAAGCGCAAAATGTAATTCGCGTTTCCAGTCTTTTTAGTTATGTATATGTATAGTCAAAACCGCTTTTATCGTATACGATTTTATCAACAGACACACTCATGTTTGTTTTCGTTTCATTACTGTTATCATACTCGAGAAATACGAGGGTGGATTGATAAGTTTCCGGCCTGACCAAGAAAAACAAGGTTTTTAAAAATTTTTTTTTTTTATTTCTCAACATAATCTCCTCCAAATCTGATACATTTCTCATAGCGGTGTTCCAGTCTATTAATGCCATCTCTATAGACTGATTCGTCAAGCTCCTCAAAATAACCATTTACAGCTTCGATTACTTCTTCATTGTCCGCAAATCTCTTACCGCCAAGCCATTTTTTGAGATTAGGGAACAGAAAATAGTCACTCGGGGCTAGGTCTGGAGAGTAAGGAGGGTGCGGCATCAATTCAAACTTTAGATCGTTGATTTTAGCCGTCGCAACGATTGACGTGTGCGCTGGTGCGTTATCGTGATGAAACAAGATTTTTTTCTTCGCCAGATGAGGTCGTTTAATTTTCACCTCGTGGCTCAAACGTTGCAATAAGTCTGCGTAGTATTGACCAGTGATAGTATTACCCTTTGCAAGGTAATCAATGTATATAATACCTCTTGCATCCCAAAAAACAGTAGCCATAACCTTGTTCGCCGAAAAAATTGTTTTTGCCTTCTTTGGAGTTGGTTCCCCTGGTCCAATCCACTGTTTAGACTGTTCTTTGGTTTCAGGAGTGTAGTGGTGGACCCACGTTTCGTCAACGGTTACGAATCGACGCAAAAATTCGCTTGGATTACGCTTATACAATGACAAATTTGCGGTAGAAATGTTTTTTCGAATCAATTTTTGGTCGACTGTTAGCAAACGCGGCACCCATCTTGCACAGAGCTTTTCCATATGCAAATGTTGGTGCAAAATATGTTGCACACGTTCATATGACATCTTACAGGTCTCAGCTATCTCACGCACTTTCAATCTGCGGTCTCCCAGCACTATTTGATGAATTTTTTCGATCATATCTGGAGTTGTGACCTCAACGGGGCGTCCTGAGCGAGGCCCATCAGAGGTGCTCACACGACCCTTTTTAAACTCGGAAACCCACTGCTTAACGGTTGAATATGACGGGGAGGATGTCCCCAGTGTTGAGTCCATCTCTTTTTTAATTTCCTTCGGCGTTAACCCCTTCAAATAAAAGTATTTGATGACAGCACGATTTTCCTGCTTTTCCATTTTTACGAAAACCACAGAGGCGTCTTGTTCAGCGTGCTGTCAAACCTACACTAGCAAGGAGATCGGGCTGAAACTATAGCTACAAGCTATCCAAGGATGGTACTATAGAATGTCACCTCAAGGTAGGCCTAGTGGCGTCATCTCTTGGTTAGGCCGGAAACTTATCAATCCACCCTCGTAAAATCGGTATTACATTTGGAGAAAGAAAGAGAAAGGGGAAATTCCCCAGCAAATTACAAGCACAACACTTCTTAAAATAAAAGTGTATCTGCTTGAGAAGTTCAAGTAGGAGAAGTTTTTTTAGTCATTACTGATCCCTTTCAATTTGACGGAAAACTGTCGATAATTGAACGAAAATCATCGGAAACTTGGAAACAAGTAAAAATTTAAAATTACCGTTCTACTATTTTTAAAATTTATTATTTATGCCAGTCTGTCCAATATAACCTGTACATACTAAGACCTACAAATTAAGCTATAAACTCCTTTAGAGTTATCCTCATTAAATTTATCACTCTTATTGTTAATGAATTTGCCTAAATAGGATACAGTTGCCGACCGCTGGCCTAGAGGTTTAGACCATTGCTTAGTAGTCGGGGGAACACCGATTCGATTTCAGGTCAGTCTGCCTCGGTCCAAGTTTTCCTGTAGTTCGGCTCCAGGGACTGTTTGTCCACTACTATTAATAGTTGGTGGGAATGAAACATCTAAATTTCTTTTTATTACCTTTATATTGTACAGTATTACATGAAAGTAAAACAAAAATACTGGTATGCAAGGGAAGAAACAGTAGGAAAAGAGCGAATATAAAGATAGGTGACGAAAGTGGCTGATTTTAGTGATCTAGGAAATCAGATAAATCAGGACGGAAGGAGTAGTAGCGATATAAAGAGGAGAATAGCGCAGGGTCGAGTCGCCTTCATTAAGAAGAAGTCACTTCTATGCTCGCGAACGGTTAGTTTAGAAATTCGGAAAAGATTGTTAATGTTGTATGTTTGGAGCGAGGCGCTTAACGGGTGCGAAACATGAACGGTGGGCGCAGCGGAAAAAAAAGGTTCGAAATGTGGTGTTACATGCGAATGATGAGGATACCGTGGATAGAGAAGGTTAGAAATGAAGAAGTATTAGAAAGAATAGGAGAACGGAGGACTCTATGGAAGTCAATAAGAAATAGGCGAGATAGAATGGTAGGACACCTTCTCAGGCATGAAGGTCTAGTCAGAAACATATTAGAGGCGGAAACAGGAGTTAAGAGGAGTAGAGGTAGACCTAGATTAGATTACTGTTCTTAAATAGTTAAAGTTATGGGATGTTCTAGTTCAGGGAAATGCGAAGATTACCTCAGGATAAGAAGAGTAGAGGTGCGTGTCGAACCAGTCTAAGGTTCTGTCTGAGTCTGAAGACCTTACGATGATGAACTTTATATTAGAGTTCACGAGTCACCTATGAATTGAAGAAGCTTTAGACGATTAACTGGTATGAGCTTAAAAATGATAATGGTAAGATGACGCAGACGAAGGGGGTTAAAAGATGCGGGATCGTCGTTTTAGCGCTTCGAAATCGCCCTCTTAATTGCGTCTATTTAGAAGAAACTTAAAAGCGGTTCGGCGCTCAACTGCCAAGAGACCTCTCTAAATTCAGATTTTATCTGGAGTAAGTCGCGCTGTTAAAAGGTGTTCCCGCTTTCCTGCTTTCGCGAACGCAAACATCGCATCGAGCAAAAAGTTCTAACCGAAAGAGCCGGTGCAACCTGATGTAATTATTATAGCAAACGTTAAAATTAGGGGAGAATAAAAAGACAGTAGAGAGAAAGGAGGGCTCTGTCTCTCTCTCTCTCCTTTTGGTGCGGCGCAAAATCAAGAAAACGTTTTTAGAATCATCAAACAACCGCCACACGTAACTCCTTAATTATAATGAATTACCCAAAATTAAGATAAAGTAAAAACCGAGGAGAAGGAATAGAGCACTGGAATGTTTTAAGGTCAAATTATCTCACGCACTTCCTAATTAGAAAAAAATTTAGTGAGTAAGCAGTTACTTAATAACTACTTTACCCTTCAGGACTTTTATTATATAAATTAAAATTAAGTTATAAATTAAAAGTGGAATTAAACTTGAATTTTGTTTCAACAATTTTTATTTGACTGTTCGACATTATCTATATGGTTTTGATCTATAGCGAATTTTCACAAACGATAACATAAAATCCCTAGGGAATGTAAACATTTAAAAAGATCTCGTTATGAAACTAGATAAGATGGATAATGATCCTGGAAATCGGAAACCAATTTCCATCAAATGGGTTCGTTTTTTCTAGAAAATTGTTATCGTGTTGGCTTTGTTTACACTTCAATATATTTTATATATAATATTTTACACTGTTAGAAAGCAATATAAACACAGAAAACCAATAAAAACAGTAGATAATAAAATAAAACGAAAGTGAGGAAAGTTGGATAGATGCTTACTATTTATCTCTTTAAAAAGGATTCAAGATCATAATTTTTGAGCAAAATGCGAACACAAATTGTCTTAGATTTTAGAGTAATATTGAATAAACATTTAACTTCGTAAGACGCTAGGCAAACAAATGAATTATTACAACTAGCATAAAAAATAATAAATGGCTATCAACTATCAATAACATGCATGAACATATCAATTTGCTTTTAGAAAATAACTTCGATTTGATCGATTATTTATCGAAGTGGCAGTTTCGGCAAATTGCTAACCAATGTCCTTTATCAATATTTTTGACAATTTTAATTAAGAAAGGTACTTATACACTTATTTAAGGAAATTCATATAAAATCATATTATTTTAATGTTAAAATTACAGCAATATAACATTCGAAAAATTAACCCATCAGAAGCATTTAATGAAATTGCATGAAACTGGTGAAAGCCGTTCGAATCTAATCGCCGATGAACATAAAGCATAAACCATGAACATAACGATTATTACATGTACTTCTGTTCGATTTTCGTAAAATAAATAGCTAATTTAATCTCATTCCAACTATAGCACAGTTTGCCACATGCTAAATCATTGATAATGAGTAAAAACTCAATACTCAATATAATCAGTTTATTTTAATAATGAACACTATTGCTTGGTGTCAAATACATTGGAAGTCTGACTATCTCATTAAATAGTTAAAGACTTCGACAATTTAATAGGAAATTGTTGCAAACTAGTAAAACATTTATCACATTCAAATAGTTTCAATTGGAGATTCTGTCCATTGTAATTTCAAATTTCAATTAAGCTTCACGCAATACCCAGCTAGTAGAAATCAATAATTACAATGCAGTTTTAATATTAAATAAATAAAAAATTGTTTGTAAATTTATTCGTATCAATTTACTTTCATTCTTTAATTGTAATATACATTGTACATACTGGAGATGGGCTAGGTACCCGATTTAGATTCGGTACAGAATAATAACGCTGGGTACTACTCAGCAGTGTCGGACTTAAAAGAAAGGTGCAAAAATAAGATGAAATAGTTAGATTTTTTGGTGAAGGTCTAGATTATCCCCGAAGGGGGGTGGGGGCAGGGCAGATTGAAAGAGGAGGTCTTCCTGAGTAAACCACCATAAAAAGTTCGCAGCGGTTACACCCCCATAAGAAATTATGGGGTTGCAAAGTTTTGTAATTTTCCAATTTTCATACACTATAAAGGTCTAGATGATGGGGTGGGGGGATCGAAAGAGGAGGTCTTCCCCACCACTGTGCCATAAAAAGTTCATGGCGGTCTGACCCCCAAGTTATGGGGGTTCAAAGTTAATAAATAATGCCAATTTTTATATATTTCTAGGCATGTAAATATTTATATAGTCATTCTTAAACAATATTCAAAGGTAAAACTAATGAAAAATACATAAAAATATTGAGAAAGTTATATAAAACATTATTTAAATATCTTTATCAATAGGGTAGGTTAGGTTAGGTTA
>NW_020439021.1:2274427-2319933 GCF_000699045.2 Agrilus planipennis
CCTGGGGGTAATTACCCCCGCGGGGGTAAATCAATTATTCTGTGGGGGTAACAAAGAACCTAATAATTAAGATCTAATCTGATAAAATACGTAGCTACATAGTAAAAATATAAAATTATAGATATGTCGATGTTTATACAACTGGTAAATATTAAACCAAACAAAATCACATTTGAAAATTCTGTGATTCAGCATTTATCTGCAGTAATAAACTCACTGAAGCAATATTTTCCGGATATGGATAATCGTCAGTCCAGTTATTGGATATTAAGATCATTTACTACGGATGATAACATTATTAAAAACGAAGACATAGCGACCAAACTGGAATATCTTGGACTACGCCAGAATACTACTTGCAGAGTAGAATTTCAAAATTATGATCTTAGCACATTTTGGAGAAAAGCTAGTGCCGATTATCCTGTTCTAGCTAACAGAGCTTTAAAAATGCCAATACCCTTTGCCACCACCTATAGATGTGACAGTGGTTTTTCAACTTTGGTTACACCAAAAACAAATACCAAAATCCTTCTAAATGTTGAACATGACTCAGGATATGCCTTAAGCGAAATCAAAGCTAACATAAAAAAGCTAAATGCAAAATAATACCAACAATTACATTAACTATTTTTACTTAATTTATTGTTTAGATATATAAAATTGTAAGACTGATGTGCAATTTGTGATTATTATAAATATTTGTATTTGCTTGTGTTGTTTGTATTGATAACATTTTAAGGCCGGGGTAAAATCAGTTTTCCTAATAGGTCACAGGGGTAACAATATTAAAAAGGTTAGGAACCACTGGCCTAGAAAAAGGGGCCAACCATAAAGGAAAACAAATAATTGAAATGTAACCCAAGTGGCTAAATATTTTATTAAATTTAAAAACAAAACACAACTTACATTAACGTAGGTGTAAATATTTTATGTATACATTGTTCTCAAAAAAGAGAAAACAAAAAAAACCGATTCAGCATTTGTCTATCCATTGTAGCGTAAAGATTAGCTACTATTGCTTGGAGCTGCAACGAAAAACGCTCTTTATTTGCAATGCACGATTTAAAGGGTAAAGAGAGTTTATTGTAACTGTAATATTAGATTATACGAAAGTTAATTGCGTGTGTGAGTGTTGTGGCTACATGGTGAAATCACAAAAAGCCCTTGTCACCAACAGCGTCCGCTAAATATTCAAATTTATTAACTAAACTCGCCTGGAAATTCGATCGTTTATTCAACGTTTTCCGAATTAATTCATGCGATAAAACCGCAGATTAAAATTATGCACAGTGTAATTGTTATGCCAGCAATGATTAGTCAACTCCCGCAGGGTGACGGATAACCGACCGTTCGGTTTCGTCGGTTAAAACAGAACTCGGTTATTACAATAGTACGTACCACTAGTGATGCTTCTCCTATTATTACTGTTGGCTGCTGCCCACCTATTCTATAATATACCTACATGATACCCACCCTATCTGCCTCCGGACAGTTTACGTGCGTGCATTAAATCTTCCTCACAATATTATTGATATACGTATTTAGAACGAGATGTACATGCATAGGTACATTCAATATCCGAAATTGAACAGATGTATCATGCTCAGGCAGTAGAGGAGTTAATGGGAAAGCAATATGGAGAAGCTACAGTACAACACTAACTTATAAGTAAAGGAAATTGAAGTTGGAAATAGCTAGACCAAAATTTCTATCACTATTTTTTCCAGAATATGAACTGTTTTAATTCTAAACTCCTTGAAAATGGATAATCTATAATATCGGAACGGTATTGTTTTTCGGGTTCATTATTACGGTCCATGAAATTTTGAAGTTCCAAATTAATATCAGCACCTGTCAAATCACCACTTATCGTACCTTTAGCAAAGAACTACGAAATTCTATTAATTACGACAAAACAGCCCTCAAAACAATATCGAATTGATATACTCCAGCTGTGTAAAACTGAAAACTGCAAGATATTGTGATGTGCTAATAAATGCCTATAATCCAAAATTCTTAGAAAACGATTCGAAAAACTTCACTTATAGATGAACCCAAAGCTAAAGAAACTATGGATTCCATTTCTTCCTTTTATTACAATGTGTAAAAAATCTTAAACAAAATGGGGTTGTAAATATTTTGATATAAAACGATTTGATATTGATTTTACATCAATAAAATTATTTGCAACCCTACTTTGGCTCTGATCTTTCACAATAAACAAACTATTTTGGCATCAGAAACTAGGGATTCCATTTCGGAAGCTGTGTAAAACTGAAAACTACAAGATATTGTGATGTGCTAAACCCAAACCTAAAGAAACTATGCATTACATTTCTTTCTCTTATTACAATGTGTAAAAGATCAGAAACAAAATGGGGTTGTAAATATTTTAATATAAAGTGATTGATGTTGATTGGCAAGTGCTGAAAAGCAATATGGAGAAGCTACAGTCCCACACTAACTTATGAGTAAAGGAAATGAGAAGTGGAAATGACCCGACCGACCACAATTTCTACCACTATTTTTTCTGGAATATACTACGGTCAATTGAAAAGTCCCCGGCCTGACACATAGATGGCGGCAGCAGAACTAAATCCATATGATTTTCTGTTAGTCCTAACCTTCAAAAGACGCGTCTATAAATTTGACGGCTGTCGGATCATTAGTTTGTGAATTATAGCATTTTTAGTGAAGCAACTTTTGTTATTGTGAAAAAAATGGATAAAAAGGAATTTCGCGTGTTGATAAAATATTGCTTTTTGAAGGGAAAAAATACAGTTGAAGCAAAAACTTGGCTTGATAACGAATTTCCGGACACTGCCCCAGGAAAATCAACCATCAAGGATTGGTATGCTAAGTTTAGACGTGGTGAAATGAGCACCGAAGACGGTGAACGCAGTGGACGCCCAAAAGAGGCTGTTACGGACGAAAACATTAAAAAAATCCACAAAATGATTTTGAATGACCGTAAATTGAAATTGAATGAAATAGCAGACACTCTACAGATATCAACGGAACGTATACATCACATCATTCACGAATATTTGGGTATGAGAAAGCTCTGTGCAAAGTGGGTGCCGCGCGAGCTCACTTTTGACCAAAAACAACGACGAGTTGATGATTCAGAGCAGTGTTTGAAGATGATCACGCGTAATAAACCCGAGTTTTTGCGTCGATATGTGACAATGGATGAAACATGGCTCCATCATTTCACTCCGAAGTCCAATCGACAGTCATCGGAGTGGACTGCACACGATGAACCCGCTCCAAAGCGTGCAAAAACGCAACAGTCGGCTGGCAAGGTTATGGCGTCTGTATTTTGGGATGCGCGTGGAATAATTTTCATTGACTACCTTGAAAAAGGAAGGACCATCAACAGCGACTATTACATAGCGTTATTGGACCGTTTGAAGGACGAAATCGCCGAGAAACGACCGCATTTGCAGAAAAAGAAAGTCCTGCTTCACCAAGACAATGCACCGTCTCACAAGTCAGTGAAAACGATGGCAAAAATTCATGAATTGGGCTTCGAATTGCTTCCGCATCCACCGTATTCTCCAGATCTGGCCCCCAGCGACTACTTCCTGTTCTCAGATCTCAAAAGAATGCTCGTTGGGAAAAAATTTTCGTCGAATGAAGAGGTGATCGCCGAAACTGAGGCCTATTTTGAAGCAAAGGACAAATCGTACTACAAAAATGGTATCGAAAAGTTGGAGGATCGCTATAATCAGTGTATCACCCTTGAAGGGAATTATGTTGAATAAAAAAAACGAATTTTGCAAAAAAAATGTGTTTTACTATTTTAGGCCGGGGACTTTTCAATTGAACTGTTAGAGTATTTCAAGTAAATTATACTATCTCGAAATGGACCCAGATTCTCTCTATATATCATATAAGAAACATGCTCTAAATTGTATCAAAAGATGATCTACCAGGCGGCAGGAGATTGATTAAATTATTAGCATTAGTGACATTTAACTGGCTACTCATATGATATCAAGAGGAACAAATTGAAAGACTTATCTTAACCATAGCCATATAATGTTTCTAGGTGCGGCGCGTTCTCTGTTTTCGTCAAAAATCTTTATAATCACATTCTATCGAAGAATATGCATATTCGCCATTTGAGCCAAAACGGATCATATTCTCGGCAACCAATCATTTACCTTTCACAACCCTAGACAAAAATTTTCAGTCTCTCTCCAGTCTCTCAGTCTTTCAGCGTCCCTGAGAGCGTCTCTCACAGTCTTTCACAGTCTCCAAGTTATTGCTTAGGTGTTTTTATTGATCTTTCACGATCTCTGTATGAGAGACTCGAACGATAAAATTGTTAATTCGAAGATTCGAATCTCTCGCAGAGACTGAATAAATGAAACTGAAAGATTGAGAGAGTCGAGTCTCTCGTAGAAAGACTGGGATCTCTGAAATATGTTGAACTTACAAAATTTTAATCATGTCTATCGAGACACGACTTATTGAGAAATTCCAGTCTCTCGTTCAGAGATTCGAGTCTCTCGTTCAAAAAGTGGACACGAAATGAGGATCTCTCTATGAGCGACACGAGTCTCTCGTACAGAGACGCTAAACAGTTTTTTTCGCGCTTTCAGAGACTCTGAGAGACTGAACATTTTTATCTCGGGAATATGCGAACTGGGTATTCATATCGGTCAATAGGCCAATAAAAACCGCAACCAAGACCTTCTTACTTTAGTCATGCATATTTGATCATTACTAAGACGAGATGATTTTATAGAGGAGGACTAAGCATAAATCAAAATCAAAAATTTCAAAAACAAAAGACAATATTTCAAAGGATAGCCTATTGTCTCGTCATGCAGCAGCCCTAATTGATTATAGATCAACAAGCGTGAAAATTTCAGCAACCCCTTAATCCTATTCATGTTAGATCCCGAAGTTACTCTAAATAAACTAAGTGCCTACTAAGTAGCGGTAGTAATTTGGGCTTTTAGAAGCGATAAGCAGCAAACACCACATACCGCTAAATATAAATAAAAGCATCTAGAACCTACACATTCACACATCACCCGTGGTGTGCATACAGAATGCCACCTATGAAGCAATTCAATACATCGTCATCAGCGCTACACCACTATATCACTCCCGTCGATACACAATCAAACATATCAATTACGACACGGCACTCGATTGAAAAGAATCTCCACTCTTGATATAAACTCGCTGTGCAAAGCTGTAGCGGTTGAATGGATCTCGGATCCTGACACTAAAGACCAATCGGAAAAAGGTCCGATACAATTTCACGTATAAGCCCCCAACAAGCTTTAGTTATTTTGATGTGAACGCTTTCAGAAATCCAATTCGATGTGTTAGCCAGAGTACAGCACATAGTCCTAGTAGCTATCTCGTATCTATGTCGCAATATATGTATAGGTAATGCTTATGTATGTTTAATATACAGAGATGTGATTTATTTGAAATATTTGCATGTAAGGATGTTTGGGAGATATATCAAAATGCTACGAGACAAATAAAAATTTGGAAGAACGTTTCTCATTCAATTCTAAAACTCTTGTAAAAATTACAAATCGATTCACTAAACCGTTAAAAAGTTATTGAAATTTTAAAAAATTGTAATTGTACACGTCATTTTATGGAGATTCGTTAACCGAACAGATTAAATTTATTTTTATTAACAGAAAAAAAGCTACCAGAAATTGCAAACTTTTATAATAAGTAACTTGAACTCTGGAGAATCACTTTAGCGTAANTTAAAAATGGCGTCTGGGGTTGGTAGACCAATTTTTTTCGGGGCTGGTTGAATAATTATTCAACCAACCCCAATGAAATATGTAGTTGAAAACAACACATAAATTAACTTTTTATTGGACTTTTAAATTGTTACGTGGCCAAATTAAAAGAAAAATTAGAACAGAATCCGAAATTGACGAGAGCAGAATTAACCCTGGACACAGTGGAATTTATAAAAAATGGAAAAATTTTTACTAATCTAGAAGAGGAAACTTTAGCCAGTTTATTTTTAAACAAAAGGTTTAATTATTTGCTCCTTCTCATGATTTGACTCTTACTGGTACATGAGTCAACTTACCCCGGGCATATGGTCTACCTACCCCAGGCCAGGGGTAGATTGACTAAGATTTAATATTTTGTAAAATGCATTAAGTCATCACTATTATACTAAACTAAGAACTAAATATTACATATTTTTATTGGGTTAATAGATTTTCTTTCAATTAACATGCTTTTCTGGTTTATAATCATTAAAACCCAAAAAATATGAACTATTCAGTAAAAAACTAGTCAACCATCCCCGGTCTCCCCTACTACAAAAAGTACTTATTTGACAAAAGTATTTTGAAAATACGTATTTTGCATTTAGCATTTAAAACACAAAAGTGAAATCTATTTTGTATTTTACATTTGAAATAACAAATCAAAAAAGTATTTGCATTTTGTATTTAAATACTTTTAAAAAACCAATTCGCACATCTCTACTAGTATATATACCTACATATATCTGTATTGTATATATTAGGATATTTTTTAAAATCTATTTTATATCTTAAAAGTAATAAATGAAAATTATGGTTTATTCGTTACCAATGTCGAGAAGCCAATTGTGGCGTCCTTGCTAGGACATAATAAGTTATTAACTGTTTACGTACTAAATTACTAACGAATTGTTTTATGGCTATGGTTTAAAAGTAAAAAACATTTTGGTTTCTTTAGATATCGTAAAGTGACATTTGTTTTGACGAAAATGTATTTTTACGAAATTGAAGGAAATTATTAATAATTTCGTGTTGTTTTTCACAAATTTTCAAATGATATGATATGAAAGTGCATCGAATAGATATAATTTAATAACTAGGACAAATGCGTTCTACTTTTGGTGATTTTATTAGTGGTTAATACTTTAAAAGGGTGATTTTTCGTTGTTATTTTCTGTAATCAGTAATACATATTTTGCGACATTTTTGTAATTTCGTACGTTAGGCGTCCTCTTACGGAGAATAGTTCAAAAATTGTCTCAGGTTCATTTTACAGATAGTTGCATTCAACATTTTGCTGTATAACATTTAATGATTGGGATAGATGGCACCTCCTACATGTATAGGTTTTAATTTTAATATATCTGAAATCTGACATTTAGTGGTGTAATATTTTTGTGCTAAAGCTCAAAATTGTAGGTTAAACAATTGTATGCAAAAGATTAAACTAAACAATTTTATCATTAAAATACGCAATGAATGATTTATTAAATGAAGTGGTCTCACCTGAAGATTTGCAGGTAATTTGTTAATCAATTAGTCTTATAAACGTCATTTTTTAACAATATTGTTTACAAATTTTCTAAAAACAATGACTCATTGTTATGTTACGGTTTTTTAGAAATTCGAAAATATCTACCATCAGCAACTATACAAAAATGATGTTACACCCAAAGCCCAATTCGAATATGCTTGGTGTTTAGTCAGAAGTAAATATCCTGTAGATATTAAAAAAGGTCTAGTGCTTTTGCAAGAGCTTTTTACAACTCATGAAGAAGGAAAGAGGGATTATCTGTTCTATCTAGCTCTTGGAAATGCTAGATTAAAACAGTATAGACAAGCATTAAATTTCCTGAATGCCTTCCTTAATATTGAACCAAACAATTCTCAAGTGATAGGTTTAAAAAATGTCATTGAAAAGAAAATGACACAGGAGGGATTAAAAGGTATAGCAATCACAGGAGGTGCAATCGTTGCACTGGGAGCTGTAGTTAGTTTAGGTATTTCACTACTTGGGGCAGCAAAAAAATAACTGTAGACTGTTGTCAAGGAACTGTAACACTACCTAAAATGTAATAATAAATTTAATAATTTATTCTATCGCTTTAGTATTTGTTCTGCTTAATGCATTTGTAGGTTTACTTCAGTATGTCCTCTGAATGTGACTAGTTCTATCAATAAGAATTGTAAATTTCTTATATAAATTAAATATAATAAATTTATATTTTATTTAATTTCTGCTTTGTTTGAACATATACTATAGTCTCTTGTTATTTTTTGTAATAAAGTTTAAAACTGTTGAAATAAGCAGTAAAATGTAAAAAATGATTTTATTTAAAAGCTACACATTAAACTACAGTCAACACTGGTAGTTCCACCTTGTATAAAAATCTTTTGTTGAGTATCACAGTTCATTTTCTTAATTAGTAATTGGTATACAATGTAGGAGAGATGATGATTATGTGTCTTCATAATTAAAAATAATAATATCTAGGCCTAAAAAGTATTAAAAGTGACAATATTTAACTATTAAGGTCTAAAGTCCATAACAGTATGAAAAATGACCAAGTTCAATCACCAAAATAATTGTTTAACTATTGCAATAAAATAAGAATAAAAAACTTCTTTGGAAACATTAAACTTGACTTTTGCATACTGTTATCATTTTCCCATACAATAAAATTTTGTAAATGTTAATCGTCGCCACTTCTGTTTCATTTTTAGACTTCTAAGAAATTAATACAAATCCGAAACAACGATAAGAAGCATATTCGATAATAACCTTTTGTCTAAATATTGTCAAATTTACATATTTAATTCAGATATTTACATATGTATATACCCATATACATATTTACATATGTATATACCCCTGCTTTACATATCATTCCTAAATGAGCTAACGGTTTAATTTTCTTTTCTTATAGAATTAATCTCATAATTTAAAACGCGGTAAAACATTTTAAATGACAGAAATAGGATATGCTTAGATTAAAAATACAAAGAAATGTTTTCAACCGGATAAATACAATTAAAACTGGACGTACCTCCTAATAATATAATAATTGATAAAGTAAATGTAATTGTTTAGCAAGATACCTGCTTACACATTACACAAATTTTATACAGAATTATTAAATTTTCTCATACAACTGAGAAAATAAGATCGAATGCGTATCCTTTTGAAAATCATAAAGACCCCGTTTTTGTGCAGTTCTGTCTTCTCTTTAAGAACCGAGACTTGTATAAATCGGACTTGTGACAAACTACTACCGTGCCCCCATTACTGGGCGAATTCGATATTTTTCCATTACTATTTCCAATCAGCGTACCAATCATCTTAGACACAGAAAATTTTCTAGTCTTTTGGGTACTACTAACTGTTGAACGGCACTCGTTGATAAGAAGATCAAACACGCTGTAAATTGATAAGCTATTCTCTGCAACTGATACTTCTAAAAATTGACTGCAATTATTCTGGATGGCGGCTGTTCTTCCTTCTATTTCTTCCACCTGAATAAAAAGACATTGTTTTTTAATTTTATTTTATTTTTTCAATAAATATCTATTTAAAACAACTATACACATAAGTTGATGTAATAATTAAAATTGAATTTTGATTGAATGCAGATACAAACGAATCGGTTGAAATTTCATTAACTCAAAACAATTGTAAAAGCATTAATTTTTACCTCTCTAAGATGTTCTAAATCGGCCTTGTTTCCAATTAAGACGGTTGGCATTGGATTTTGACTCCTCAATTTGTGAACTGTTTTCAGGAGATCTATTGCGTACGTTAGGGAACTTTTTGATGTAACATCGTATACTACAACGCATGCATCAGCCCAGTAAATGGGTTCTTCTGGAAATTGCTCTATGTTGTTGGATGTGCAACAAACGTCCACTATTTCAACATCAACTAATGTGTTGTTTATTGATAAAGTTTGTTTATACAGTAAATCTGGAACAAAAAAATATAAAGTTAATCTTTTTTTTATTAACAATAAGTGGTAAAATTTTCTTAATCTATTTATTTTTTTTTTTAATTCGTTTATATTTTTGATTTTATATTTTTTGCTCTTCAGTGTAATTGAAGGAAGAAGTTAAACTAACTTATTAATTTTTTCAGATTGCCTCTATTCTATTTTTAATTTATTTTGAGAACTGTTTCTTATGAGAAAAGAAAACATTTCACTAAAACGCTAAAATTAAATATAAAAACTAATAATAAACTTCCTATTGATTTATTGAAATTAAGGCGAAACGATGAACTGATTCTTCTAAAAATACAATTTCCTTATTTTCAAAATTATTTCGAGCAGTGGGGTACTCTTTGAAATGAAAGTGTTATTATTATTATTATTCGTTGATGAATTATTTCAAATGAAAGTTTTCCAATATCGGATTAAAAGAAAGTAATTTCCCGATCTTTCTCACTCCAGCTGACAAAACAAAACTGAACTGAACGACAAATCAAAATTATGAAAATCTACCACATACGTTGTTATAAAAACACGAAAACACATTAAAATACGAATAAATAAGATTATACGAATCGAAAAATAGAATAAGGTGCATATTTTATCGATCACGAGTTGATGAAACTTAACAGTGACACAAACAGAAATCCACCCACAGCACCTATACAAACAGGAAAATCGTTTAAATTTAGCAATGAATTTAGAATGGAAATAAAAGAATGTTAACAAATCTGGTTACCTTTCAAAACACACGGAAGGAGCAATACCTACTTATTTTTTGTGCCTAATTTTTAAAAACATATATTTTCGAAGAGAGTAAATGTTTGATATACATATTAATACGTGAACGTCGTCTAGTTCAAAACTTCTTCAGTATTATAAACAGAAGCGAATGAAATTTAGATTGTTCGAAACGTATGCTATTTGCATAAAAAAAATCATTTATGTATGTTTCTGTGACAGCAATTAAAAAAGTGACCAAAGGATTTGCTTTGACCAGGAATCGAACCCGAGCCATCGAAACTAAATTAGATAAAATACTAAAATCCTAAATTTCAAGTTCTTCTCTAACTGAGGATAACACTTAACATATAAGATTACTAAACGTTTTGCAAGGATTTAAGTGTTTTATTTATTGTAATTGAGCATTTTATCTTGTTTCACAATAAATCAAAAACGAAAGTCCACCCTAAACACGTTTAGAAATTAGAAACCTAAAAACCTAGACTATCTTGAATCTCTAACTTGGAAACTTGTTTGTGTGGAAAATCTGGCTTTGATTTTCCTGTATCACCATGATTATCTAGTGGTGCATTTTATCGTTTATAAGATTGTGAATTGTTAAAGTAAATTTCATAATCTAGCATACTTAAATTTTAAAATTTCGTACAAGATGATGGAGAAACTATACCTAGGTCTATACACTTAAAAACATTTAGGAAGTAGCGTTTGCATATGTCGGAGGTTCATTATTCGTTAAAAAAGAGTGCGGAATGATTGGCTCCAAAAGGATACTTGTATTTTTGTGAAATTTTTGGGGAAAAATTCAAGCTCATACGGGAGAGCTTTTCGAGAATATTGCGTATGTTTAGTTCTGAATAGTATCAAACTAAAGGTACCAACATGTATCCATGTGTACCGAAAACTAAAAAATATCGAAATATTAGTTTATTGTTGCACTATTCATATTCCACTTGACTGACAAACAGAGATGTTTTAAGGAAAATCATTGAGTCTCGCATATCGTTAGCAAATAATATCCTGAAGTTTATTTCAAGAATTAACAAATACTGTAATGATTAATGATGGTCTAATATCTACAGCAAAATATGTAATTTAGTTTAGAGCTTCTATACCTACAATCGTTAATCTTCTTAAATGAAAATCGTTCGAAGGCACCAATAACATTGACTTTGTGCGGGATGTTTATCCACTCCGCAAATACTTTCAAAATACTTTGGGTGATTTATTTAGAGACATTTTTATTATTTCAGTGGCTAAAGATAATCAGACACATTCAAGTGCCACGTGAAATATTCCCAGAACTGCACTTGCACATGTCTCGCATCTCTTCAAAAAATAATAACTATTAAACTTGGAATAATACCAATATTGAAGAAAAGATAACAAATAATGTCAACGACATCGTAAGGTGAAATCAAGAAATACGTACAAGTACGCGGTGCTCAACAGCGTCGCAAATGTAATTAAGGGTGGAGCTGGGGGTGTAACTGGTCGATCTTTTTGATTAATACGTATGTTTTTAATAAAATAAATAGATTCTTCAGTGACATAAATAATTACCAAACAATTTTTAATACAAGTAAAAAGACAAAGCTTATAAATGTATGAACTAAGGTTTAGTGCTAACTGTTATACAGGTAAGGTAATATATTCACCTAATAGAAATTACACTTATTTTTCCAGAATTTTTACTTTCAGTTGTACACAGCTGGCGTATATCAATTCGATATTGTTATGTGGACTGTTTTGTAGTAATTCATAAGATTTCGTAGTTCCTTGCTAGAGGTACGATAAGTAATGATTTGGCAGGTGCTGATATCAATTTGGAACTTCAAAATTCCATGAACCATGACACTGAACTCGGAAAACAATATCGATTCAATATTTTAGATTATCCATTTCCATGAATTTTTTAGACTTATATTAAAGAATTAAATTAAATTAGAAGACATTCTTGGAATGAAAATAAGCTTGGAAAAATATTTTAAATAAAATACAAAATGCTTTTCTCAAAAAAATTGATATTTTTGATTTTGTATTTGCATTTTAAATGCAAGTATTTCAAATAAATCACATCTTTGATTAACATAGTAAAAAACGGGAAATTGCCAAGAGGTTTTGCAAATCAATTTATAGAACCATCCTGATAAATAATGTTCTTCTGCTTTATTATTGCGTATTTTCTCACTTATGGTTCTGCTTTTTTTCGATTGATACTGAAACATTGTTAATCTCTCTGTGACTCCTTCCATAAAATTAATAGAAATTAAAAAAACGCGCCCAGACGAATTTCTTAGCACGCTTCTGGCACTACCCACATTACTTTGTGAGGTCATTCGTAAGTGAAATATTATGATTACATTGCATGTAAGCGAATTTTTAAATATTGTTTCACGAAAATAGCCCACTTGATGCATCATCCCGGTTTGTCCTTTTGCCTTTTTATACCTACGGTACTGAGTTGTTAAACATGGAACGTCATTATTCAGTTGAGTACAACTTCACGTCACGGAAAATTTAACTTTAATTCTTAAGCATTTAATCATTGTCTAAAAATAAGACCCGAATTAACGCATAACAATCTCACGCACTTATGCATGTACAGAGAGTTGCTTACATTGTTTCCGCATATTCAGTGAATGAATGCTCAGTACTCTAATGAGTGAAGATCCGAGTTACGCACTAATCCACAAATAAACCCGAACCCACACCACCCGTCATTGTTTACTTTGTCATTACAAACAGAATTCCTTGCTTTATGATTATCTATATAAGTACCTGCTGCAATTGAGCGAACCTGCAATATTCAGTTAAGCACTTTGGTAATTGGATTATCACAAAATCGGCCACTTCAATGGGTAAAAGGGTAAATGTGATGTTACAAGTGGTAGATCTCAAAAATTACAAAAAGTATAAGTACCTACCACTAAAAATTGTACTCTCTTAAAAAAATCAGTGAGTATGCACTGATCATCAGTGACTATTCACTGATTGATATAGTGCAAAGTATACCAGTGGTAATCAGTGAATAATCACTGAGTGAAACAGTGGCATTTCAATCCACTGGTTTATCAGTGAAATTTATACACTTCGACCGACTTTCATAGTAAACTTCTTAGGTTGATAATGGGTATTAAAAAATTATTATTGTTAAAATTAAGAACAGAAAATGCACAAATTATCTCCGAAATGTCACCATTACTACATTTCTTGCAACAAAATTAAAGCATCAGATAGTATGGTTGCAATTGTCCATTATTTTTCCAGGATTTTTCGATACTTTTTAATTGAAAGATCAGAACTTTTAGATGAAATTATTTTTAACATTCGCTCAACCGTTTTGGGCTTTTTCAAGGTAATTATGCAGTAAACGGTTATGACGACAACAACCAGCCTTTTGTTTGTAACATATTTTTGATAGTACATCCAAAACATGCTAACCAAATTATTATACTAAAGAATGAATATTTTGAAAGGTTTTCTTTATTATGGCATAAATCCACCAATTCTGTATTTTGACATCTTCTTGAAAAATTTAGATAATTTGGTAAATACGCGTCTGCAGTTATAGTTCCTTTAAGGAAACTTCCTTGGTCTCGCACGCAAGACCATCGTCAAGAATAAATAAACAATAAGTAGACCCAGAGCAAGACTTATTAGAAAGATCTCATAAAATTTTTATTTAAATTCCAATGCAGTTACAAATTAAAATGAAATAATTCAATGAAAATCTAATGTAGATAAGTAAACATTACATTTATCATGTTTAACTTTATTAAGAAATGCGCAGGGTTTTCCAAAATTAACCAATTTGATCGATTAAAAACAAAAGAGAAAATAATTTTATGTTCATTTTGAGACTTTCTCAGAACTTTAAAAGGAAAACATGGATTTGAAACTGCGAGGTTACGAAAACAAAAACAAAAGATTAAGACTATATTAGTCTTGTTTGGGCCTTGCGTTTGCTCATCACTTTTTCTCCCTACAAAGATCAGATATATTTTCCCTGATGATATTGAAAATCAATACATTAATTATATTGACGATTTTGGTTTTAAAAGAGAAACTAAAAACAACCATTACTTCTCAAATAAAAAAAAAAACAACTTGATAATTTATTCCAGTAGCATGAAGCAAATAAAAACCTAATAGAAGTATAAGTATATTTAGTTGTTTCAAAACGTACACAAGAAAACTATTTTAAAAATTGGGCAAAAACACATACTACGTGTAGCAACATGTTGTTATGATATCATTCAAGATGCTTGTTTTGTTAATTTGAAGCTGATAGAGTTTTCCAGTCTTTACTAATAGGTACAGCTATTTTTCTGTCTATATTTTGTATATTTAAGGTGTGCTGAAACTGTAGGACTTATCTTAATTGTTAATTACTAAATTAGGTAATTTATTAGATTAAAAACAAAAAATTTTATGTTAATTTTTGGGATTTTCTCAAATTTTCGCAGTGGTCAAGATAGATTATATTATTTGAAACATCAAGGTTACGAACGTGGCACATGTCATATGCACATGTATGAAAAAATAACATTATAAATAACAATATTGACGATTATCATTTTAACAGAAACAAAAAACAAACATTTACTCCCCAGTAACCAGAAGCAAATTAATAATTGTATAAAATTTCATACGTAAACAGAAAAACTATTTTAAAAATTGGGTAAAAACACATCTGCCTGTTGTTACGATACCATTCAGGAACCTTGTTTTTTATTTTGTTATGATGATGATGATGATGATTTGAAGCTGATGGAGTTTTCTGGCCTTTAATAACAGCCATTTTTCTGTTCATTTTATTTTTAAATCTAGTAAGAGCAGAGGCCCCAATTTTACCATTTATGTTAGAATTCTAAAAAACACATTTCAACAAAAGTGGTTTTACATTACTTTTATATGTTAGATACACAATATCTACTATACGATAATACAAAGAGATGCAAATACAGAAAAAGAATCTTATTTTTTTCTTGCATTTAAATACTGTTTTTTTAAAAAACATTTTGTATTTTATTTAAAATAGTTTTCCAAATGTATTTTCTATTTGTAAAATGCAAAATACATTTTTGCTTTTAAAAGTTTTGCTAGTATCACCGATCAAACATTATATAAAATGATGAATGAAAGTTGCTCATCTTGGCCATTGAAGGTATTAGAAGCATAAAAAGGGGGCAAAGAGACATTCCATGAATGCCTTCTAATTCTTTAACTGAAGAGAGTCTAAATTATAAACTTCTTAGAAATGGATAATCTAAAATATTGGATCGATATTGTTTTCCGGGCTCAGTCTCATAGTCCATGTCAAATCACCACTTTTCGTTCCTTTAGCAAGAAACTACGAAATTTTATGAATTACGATAAAACAGCCCGCAAAACAATATCGAACTGTGTAAAACAGAAGACTACAAGATATTCAGGTGTGGTAATAAATGACTATAATCCAAAATTGTTAGATGAACTCAAAGCTAAAAAAACTATGGATACCATTTCTATCTCCTATTACAATGTCTAAAAAGTCGGAAACAAAGTGGAGTTGTAAATATTTTGATATAAAATGATTGATGTTGATTTTACATCAATTAAATTATTTGCAACCCTATTTTGGCTCTGATCTTTCACGGTAAACAAACTATTTTGGCATCAGTGTCTTTTTTCCAATTAAAATGGTTGAGAAAGGTAAATAAGTAAGCATATAGACGAATTATTTGTTGAACAAGAAACTATATAAGATAAAGATAGAAAAACTATATCTCGATCACTTTAAACAGAGTAATATAAATCATACTCAATCTTCGCAGCTGGTATTAAGTATAGTGCACAACTAATAGTCTAGAAAAACTATATTTAAAAAATGAGAAAATGTCTGCAAGGTTTTCTTAAAAAATATTTTACATTTAAGTAAATGTAGAAAATTACTTAAATAGGTACTACAAAAAGTATTTATTTGAAAAAAGTGTTTTGCATTTAGCATTTAAAATACAAAAGGGAAATATATTTTGTATTTTCCATTTCATATAACCAATCAAAAAAATATTTGCATTTCGTATTTAAATACTTTTGAAAAACCATTTTGCACATCTCTTAGATACTATACATTAAATTGTGCCAACGTTTTGGTTGATGCAGAATTTTTCACCCAAATGAATGACGTATAATTAAGCAAAGGGTGTTCAGTTTAATATATGTTATTACCGAGGATGGAATTTTCAAAAGATTGGGGTTGCAAAAGATTCGAAGCACTATTTATCAGTGACTTTAAAGTTGAAAAGTACGGATTTCCCATAAAATACGTCACTCAGAATTTCACCTTTCGGGACACCTCTCTACCCCTTCGTCACGCTAAGTCAAACTTTCAACGACCCCTCTAACAAATATTACGTCTCAAAAACTACTCCCCCTCCCCCATAAACGATTTAACGATTAAAAAAGTAACGAGAATGACTTTCTATCGTAATAAAAAAATTTAAGAACTGTCAAATTAAGAAAAACATTAAAATAAAATTAATGAAGCGCGAACAACCCCTCTCCCTCCTTATTATTAGTGCAGGTACGTATTTTATGAACAACCCAAAGCATAAATAAATTCGGGCCCTCATTTTTTCAAAATGTCTACAAAACCGTTATACGAGGGTGGATTGATAAGTTTCCGGCCTGACCAAGAAAAACAAGGTTTTTAAAAATTTTTTTTTTTTATTTCTCAACATAATCTCCTCCAAGGCTGATACATTTCTCATAGCGGTGTTCCAGTCTATTAATGCCATCTCTATAGACTGATTCGTCAAGCTCCTCAAAATAACCATTTACAGCTTCGATTACTTCTTCATTGTCCGCAAATCTCTTACCGCCAAGCCATTTTTTGAGATTAGGGAACAGAAAATAGTCACTCGGGGCTAGGTCTGGAGAGTAAGGAGGGTGCGGCATCAATTCAAACTTTAGATCGTTGATTTTAGCCGTCGCAACGATTGACGTGTGCGCTGGTGCGTTATCGTGATGAAACAAGATTTTTTTCTTCGCCAGATGAGGTCGTTTAATTTTCACCTCGTGGCTCAAACGTTGCAATAAGTCTGCGTAGTATTGACCAGTGATAGTATTACCCTTTGCAAGGTAATCAATGTATATAATACCTCTTGCATCCCAAAAAACAGTAGCCATAACCTTGTTCGCCGAAAAAATTGTTTTTGCCTTCTTTGGAGTTGGTTCCCCTGGTCCAATCCACTGTTTAGACTGTTCTTTGGTTTCAGGAGTGTAGTGGTGGACCCACGTTTCGTCAACGGTTACGAATCGACGCAAAAATTCGCTTGGATTACGCTTATACAATGACAAATTTGCGGTAGAAATGTTTTTTCGAATCAATTTTTGGTCGACTGTTAGCAAACGCGGCACCCATCTTGCACAGAGCTTTTCCATATGCAAATGTTGGTGCAAAATATGTTGCACACGTTCATATGACATCTTACAGGTCTCAGCTATCTCACGCACTTTCAATCTGCGGTCTCCCAGCACTATTTGATGAATTTTTTCGATCATATCTGGAGTTGTGACCTCAACGGGGCGTCCTGAGCGAGGCCCATCAGAGGTGCTCACACGACCCTTTTTAAACTCGGAAACCCACTGCTTAACGGTTGAATATGACGGGGAGGATGTCCCCAGTGTTGAGTCCATCTCTTTTTTAATTTCCTTCGGCGTTAACCCCTTCAAATAAAAGTATTTGATGACAGCACGATTTTCCTGCTTTTCCATTTTTACGAAAACCACAGAGGCGTCTTGTTCAGCGTGCTGTCAAACCTACACTAGCAAGGAGATCGGGCTGAAACTATAGCTACAAGCTATCCAAGGATGGTACTATAGAATGTCACCTCAAGGTAGGCCTAGTGGCGTCATCTCTTGGTTAGGCCGGAAACTTATCAATCCACCCTCGTACAATAATCTTTTTGAACAGTTTTTTCTTTCCCCTATCGTATCCTAATAATACATATACCTACCGATTCCACGATATTGACCCTATATTAATGTGAAAATTCATTTTTAATTTTCAATCCCACTACAAACTACCCCAAGTTAATGAGGGAAAAATTTGTTGCTGTTGTCACACCCTTGCCTGGAATCGAACCCGTAGCATTGGTGCGTAAAGCCGAAGGTCCCGGGTTCTATTCCCGGCAAGGGTGTGACAACAGCAACAAATTTTTCCCTCATTAACTTGAGGTAGTTTGCAGTGGGATGAAAATTAAAAATTAATTTTCACATTAATATTTGATATTAACCCCTATGAAATGTCAGTGTTTCATAATTACAGACCCAATCTGTACAATGTACACAAAATCTACATGTATCCTAGCAGTTTTTATATCTCAAGGTTAGTTCTTTAAATCGAAACAAAAATTTCGCTAAAAAGAAAATTATGATTAGCTGGCAAATTATTTAGACGCCAGTATAGTTTTGTAAATAAACTCAGTAAACCAATAACAAAACTAAAACTGCAAATAACAGAAATAATAATATTAATAAATTTTATTTGGAATAATATGATTTTAGAACATTAATTTAAAAATTGTAAAATTTAAATTTAACTCTTAGCATAATTCAACATTTCATACCGATTCGTCAGACGGTTCTCTATAACTCTATATGTGCGTATTTTTAAATTGTTAGGATTATCTCATAATCCTACGAACACTTTGCGGCGGTTCTGTTATTTGTACCGTTGCAAATTTTGGCGTTCAACGTATCAATATTATTTATTAATGAACTGGCAACGCATATATGTATGCTCACCGCAGACATTTTCGTACCTACGACATTTGAAAACTTGCAGCAGAACGTTTTTGCCAAGAGTCCAAAATGTAAAGATTAATGTGGAATTTGCGCTGATTTCCAAACTTTTTTTAAAAATATTCATGCTGATAAAATTATAACAATCAATCGTTTGATAAATAGACGTAATGAAAGTATAAAATTAATCGATAATACTCATCTGCATAATAATAAACAAAATCAAACTTTACTTTTCTGTAACAAAATTAGATTTTTTTGCACTTCTTCAAGTTTTACTACCATGTTCGCGAATGTAATATATACAAAGTCACTGAGAGATGTTCCACCTTATTATCCTCTTTCTGACCCCCCCCCCCTACATGGTCTACTCATACTCTATCATGATTTTATCATTAGAATCTCCTAAAACAATGGTCGGGAACTGGCGGACTGTGGTCCAGGTTCAGACCGCAGAAGGTCAAAAACTGAATCACGAAAAATTATTTAATTAATTATGATGATTGATAACAAATTATGGTAGAACTTAGGGTGCCACCTTTATCATTTTCTGGAATAGGAAATCTGTTTTTTTTTACGTCGACAAAGATTTTCAAAAAAATCCGGACTCTTCCTAAGATTAATTGACGACCCCTGCCTAGAAGAACGTAGTCTTTTTAGCATTCTTGAACATTTTCATTCAACTTCATCATCATCGTAAGATCGTCAGTCCTAAGACTGGTTGGACACCCACCTCCACTTTTTCCTATCCTAAGTCAATCTTCACATTTCCCTAAAACTAGAACAACCCACATCCTTAACTATTTGTGAACAGTAATCTAATCTAGGTCTACCTCTACTCCTCTGAACTCCTGTTTCTGCCTCTAATATGTCTCTGACTAGACTTTCATGCCTGAGAAGATGTCCTCCTAACCTATCTCGCAAATTTTTTATTGACTTCCAGAGTCTTCTGTTCTCTTATTCTTTCTAATATCTCTTCATTTCTAACCTTCTCTATCCACGGTATCCTCATTATTCGCCTGTAACGCCACATTTCGAACGCTTTTAAATTTTCTTTTCCGCCGCGCCCACTGTCCATGTTTCGCACCCGTACAGCGCCGCTCTCCGAACATTTTCTTTTTCGAATTTCAGTTTATTTTAATTTTATTCACAAGAAACGCAATATAGAAAATATAATGTAGAATATTTACCGAAATACAAACGTTTGTATCTATAATTTTCTATATTACTATAACGTAATATACGATAAATTCATCGTATATATGTCATATAACAAATTTCTTTGATGATCATCCAGTTTTTTCAGATAAAAGGTAAAGTTTGATTTCTTTAATTTCTGTCGGACTGCAGTAAATCATCGTCAGTCGTTTTTAAAAATAGAAAAAAAGGTGCGAAAACATTCCGAAGGCTATTCATAGAATGCAGTGGCGTCCTAGAATTTTCAACATTGTATAATCGTTTTAAAATTACTCGTAAAGTAGATGTCATAATACAACTTTCGTTAACACAAGTTAATATCAAATACGATATAAACTAGTAGATATTCGGCAGTGGATACTTTTAATTTTAGACAACTAAATAAACATTTTTTTACTTAACAGAAAGTAGCTATACTCGTACATGTCTTCAGGCTGATCTTCAGTAATTATTGGTCATTAAAATGGTATATGTATTAACTTTGTTATTAGTAATCCATCTTAACATTAGTTAGTTGTTTTATCAATCAGCGTTGAAAACAAATTTTTCCAGCATATTCAATGTTTAACAAGTTTAATATATTGTTATCAATTCTAAAATGGGGTGACTTTTTATTAATTATTTCTATATAGTCTATCTATGTACTGCAGCTGCACAGCACAAATTTTAAATTAACAACTTTTCTTACAGAAAGGTCAATTAACTACCTTCATTGTTTCTTCCGCACGATTTTAAATAATTTTACAAATTATAGCCGTTATAAAACCGTTTGAAACGTCTATAACTATTATAAAATCAATTTTGTATCGCAAAACTTTACAGAAACGACGTCTGTGTGTTTTTGGCGAAAATATACGTATCTATCGATAAATTTGAACAGTGGGTGTACTGTCGTGTCAGTTTTATTAAATTTATTTTTATGTTACGTCCTTTCCACTTCGCAGATATAAAAAAAACTTAAATCTGCTTATTGAAAGTCTGTTGAAGAATTGTGGCGCCAAATCTAGTGGCATAACGTAATGTATCAACAGGTAGAATCAAACAAGGTAGACATCTGCGAAATTGTAAATACTTGGAATATTATATATAAATAAAAGAAACTATGAGTGCTGTCTGAACAGGGCAAAGTGTAGTATTACGTAAATGAAAATTAGTTTCAGCAATTTCTTACGCTGAAGTGTACGATGTGTTGCATACCTATTTACAAACAAATTGGTTTAAATTTAATTTTTCAAATAATTTGTAATTTAATTTAATAAAGTGATTAAACAAATTGTTCAGACCACTCGAAGCAGTGGTGCTAACAGTTTCGAGCTCACAGTAACTGATAGGGGGGAAGAACTAGTAAAATTAACGAATAAAGCCGTTAATGAATTACCTTACAGTAATTAGAGCATATGTTTTATCTACTGTTAGCATACCAATGTTCTTTATTGCACTGAGATTTAATTCCACGATTCATGAAAAGTCTTAAAACGTCAATTAAGTTGTAAAATATTTGATTATACCAGTGTAGAACTAGGGTTTGACATGTATCCTTTTATATTGATAAAGGATCATTTGTCACAAACAATGCATCCATAGACTGTTCAGAGAACATTTTGCATTTCTTTAACAATGAAACCTTAAATCCATTTTCTATTTGCTTTCTAATAGTACCTACCCTCTTTTCTGAGAAAATAAGAAAAGGAAGCACTTGAAAAAAATCAATCTGAGGCATAGAACATAAGTCTAGAGACTAAAGAAACTACAAGGGTATAATAGACGGGTACTGATGGGTGTAAATGGTTACTGTGACGGTTTCGTTTTGTTTAATTGCTTCGAAACCTTAAAAATTACGTTTTTCTTTTTAGCAGAATTGAAAGTGCCTTTCAACTTACCAGTGTTACTTCTGTATTCTCCAATGTAGCGTCTCGTTAAGTATCGGACGGTAAGAGCTGAAATAAAAGAAAAAGAACAAATGAAATTGAAATATTAAGAAAAAATGCAAAGCGGCCAGAAGCATGCGAAATAGGGTTACATAACCAATTAGTTGAGCGATGTACTGACTACAACATCGAAGCTCAATTTTTTGGAAACAGAGCCTTTAAATTATAAGTGATAATTGTAGCAACATTTCTTTTTGAAAGAGCATACTCCACATTATGGTGTGAGTGAAAGAGCAATTTTCAAATTCTAGAAATTTCTTAAATTCGAGATTAATACTTCTACGTACTTGTGAGGATAGATACAAGATTTTTCAGTTTTTCGGCAGGTTTTGATTGCAAACGGCAAAGGCGAAGACCACATTCTAAATAATTTCGAAGCTTAACATTTTGAAAATGAAGCGTTTAAATTGAACAATGATGCCAAGTCAATCCAAGCAGTAAGAAAAACAGGAAAAAAGGAACCAACTGTTTTGAGCACCCGAAATATGAAGATTTTTGACAACTTTTAAGTTGAGAATACATTTCACATTTCTCAACTGGTAATCCTTTGATTTTGTTTGTTTCCTTCCCACATTGACAGTAGCAGTTACTTCCGATCGGATATGATCGGATCCGTCCATTTATCCGGCTTACTTTTTGTAGTTGGTCAAGGCATTTCCGGACTTTTTCATCTGTTATGTTAAGGTTGGTAACAGTTCCTGCCCCTGCTTTAAAATTCGCGCCGAAGAATATTCGTCACGAATTATTCACTACCAGAGAAAAAGCTATTTCGTGAATTCGATGCGGAAAATTGTAAAGATCATTCCCGATAGTTTGTATGTAGGTAGTATAATATTTTTTGAGGAGTACCCTATTATCCTACAACACTACGTTTTAGGGGATTCCCAAGTTGATTCTATTGTTCAATGTACAATAAGTAAAATTTTGGATATGACTTTTTCATTAGTTTAACACAGTTTTCTGAAGAGTCCTACTTAAAAATTCCACCATCCCATATCTCTGGAATAGCACGCTAATGACTTACAAGGTGTCATGGTAAAGGGCGGCAAATATTTTTTTTCACATTCTCACTTAATCGCGAATTGGGCGAAGCAGTATCTACCATAACACGTACCGAATCGTCGGACCGGTAATATCAAATAATTTTTGCCGATTATTCCTCGATGGTAGGTATGTCTGAATTGTGATTTTATTTTTTTGGGCTATAGACAGTCTTAAGATGGTCATTTTAGCGCCAAATTCGAAAATTTTGGCAAAGGTCTGTATGGTCTCCCCCACCACTGTGCCATAAAAATTTCGTGGCGGTCTCACCCCCATAAAAAGTTATAGGGGTTTAAAGTTAATAAATATACCAATTTTTATACATTTCTAAGCATGTAAATATTTATATAGTCATTCTTAAACAATATTCAAAGGTAAAACTAATGGAAAAATACATAAAAATATTGAGAAAGTTATATAAAACATTATTTAAATATCTTTATCAATAGGTTAGGTTAGGTTATCGGGTTTTGTTCAAGTGACCACCCTCTTTCGATCCCCCACCTCCACCCGCTTGAAAATATTTTTTTTATTGAATTTTATTTGAATTATAGTGTATGAAAATTGTCAAAATAATCAACTTTCAACCCCCATAACTTTTTATGGGGGTGAGACCACCGCAATTTTTTTATAGGGTTTAACTTAGGTGACTTCGATCCCCCCTATCCCCACCCTCACCTAACCCCCATAACTTTTTATGGGGGTGAGACCGCCATGAACTTTTTATGGTACAGTGGTGGGGGAAACCTCCTCTTTCGATCCAACCCACCCCCTTTGGGGGTGAGGGCCATCATCTAGACATTTACCAAAACTTTTTCTGGTGTTTATTCCTTCATGGTTTGTTTGATTTTAAAAACTATTTTTTACAAATCTGCTCCTGACTGTGCATAAACATTGTGCCAAATTTGAACTATATAAGTAAAGTCGTTCAAGAGAAGAAGCGTGTCAACCGAAAGTCCTAAATGAGAGAAGAATTAAGTTTCGCTCGCCATTGATTTTCTTGGCTACAGCGTCACTCTGTTTTTGACGTAATAACCGATTATCGTTATAAACGAAAATTTGCAGATACGAGACACAAACTAAACAGTTTCGGGAACACATTTTGCAACAACTAAAAAAACGGCATTACATGAGAGCTGTCGTTATAACCGATGTGGTTACAACCAAGTTCCACTGTGGGTATCTTAAAAAATTGTTAAATAAATAGTGCAAAAAAATTGTCCTAAGGGTTCACAAAAAAAATTAGGTACTACGAGAGTGTGTCCCTAAACATCACGAAAGTGCGTAACAAGATTTTGGTTTTTACTATTTGGCTACAGAACCCTAGTGCCGATAAAACTTAATAGCCCAAACTGACCAGCAATTGATGTTAATAATAACAATAACAATCGTAAGCGATTTAGCACGGCACACTTACCGGACTTGCCAACATTTGACATCCCAATTATAGCAATCCGAACTTTTGGCACGTTGCTCCTGTCGTCGGTTTTCATTTTCTGCAAATAAAAGAAGATCGCAGTTATAGTAAATAAATTGGAAAAAGTACAAATACGTGCAAGTTGCCTCGAGTATTATTAAAAATTGTTAAGTGCATTTTCGAAAACGACGACACCAAAAGAATGTAAACATGCCGATCCTGGACAAACTGGACGCCTTAATAATTCCAGAAATATAACAAAGTATTGGTGACTGTTGGCGCCAGTTTGAAAATTTATTACGTACGAATACGTACACGCACAAAACTGTTTGCCAACAATTCTTTCGTGGTATGCGCACCCACTACGTAGATACACACGAACAACGAATAACTCGTCGCACGATTGTCGTCAAGGTAACTGTACGAATTTCTACGACGATTGGTAATGAAAATTATCCCCTTTCTTTTTTAATCGTATCGTCACGAAGAGCATAATATACAACGTTGATATATCATATTTATGTATCTACTTTGCGTTCTGCATTTTAATGTGCCTCATCTCATTAATCTCCAATTAAATTTACGTCATCAACGAAAATCATTGAAACAATAAAGTAAAAAGTCTTACATACGCTGATTTGTCATTAACGTCATCAATTTGTTGATTAAATTGCATTATTTTAGCAACTCTGGTCATTTCAAATTGTTTTCCAAGTTTAGCAACGCTTCGTGAAGGTAGCACAGTTTTGAATACTTAGCCTTTGCAAAAGTAAGAAAACGGAAAATGTTTCGACAAATTTTAAAAACTTGACGATTTGTTTCGACCTTGAGATGTGGTGTTATAGGAGGATGTTGAAAATGTCGTATATAGAAAAGGGTAGAATTGAGAAAGTATTAGAAAGAATATAGAAAGAAATATGCAGGACCGGTTGGTATAGTTGGGACGTTCAAAATTGGCATAGTCTGCAATAAAACTGTCACATTTACTTTCTTCTTTCAACTTACTAACTAGAGTAGAGCGGTTGCTAATAGAACGCGTTCTTTTACACACTGCAGACGTTGTAGGGAATATCGTAATCAATGAAAAGGGATGCTAGATAGGAATTGCAGCGGACACAAGCAACCTCTAACCGCTGCACCGCTTATTATTATTCGGTTATCTCTTTTCACTTTGTCTGTACCACTCATTAAGCATTTGCTAACTTAACAAGGGCATGTTCAAAATATATCAAATGACTGCATTCCTAAGTGGAAACAATGAAGAAGATACATACGTCCATTCTTACAGATAATTTATTGCGGACTTTGCCAATTTTGATCGTCCCGACTAAAGGACATTTTCTCAATCATAAAGGGCTAGTTAGGAACAAAAACAATTACAAAAACAGTTAAGAAGGGCGAAGATAGATATTAAATTACTGTTTGTGAATACTTAGTTAGAAATGTAGGCTGCTTTTAGGATTACCAACTCTCCAGTTTTTGTGATTTTTTATTGTTCCTTTATTGGCAGTGCTCTTATTAAATGTCACCCACGATGTAGTTACTATACTACTATTATTTTGAATACTTGAGTTTGTACTATTTAAAATATTCAAATAAATTAATTAATTAATCTAATAGTTGATTATTTTTTAACTACCCAAAACGAATAGGCTTTTTTTTGTAGGTACATTTATATATTTATTAAATGAATGACTCCAGACCATTCGAACGATCTCCGGACATTTTAAAATTTCTAGTTGGTAACCCTAAGTAAGTTAATAATAAGTTTTGAAATGTACAAAATAACATTAGGTTTCAATAAAGCTTATATAATTATTTTAGATTTATTATTTCGCCTATACCTATTAATGCACCAGTTCCCTTTTTGATGATAACAAGTTTTACGAATTGAAAACAATCTTTTCTTTAATTTTTCAAAAATGGCGAGGCTGTCATGCTGTCATCGGACATCAAAATGAAACCTTAGAAAAATGTATGGATTTCTCTTTTATTGAGGAATAATTAGAATACTTGCGCCTTTAATTCGCCGATAATTTCCAGGTTAGGTCAGGTTAGGTAAATTCAAGCAAAAATTTGCCAGAATCTCATTTCCTATAGGAAATAATTAATATATAAGGTGCACTTTATTATAACTCTTAACTTCCGTTTCTGCCTCTAATAAGTATCTGACTAGCCGTTCATGCCTCAAAAAGTATCCTACTAACCTATTTCGCTTATTTATTATTGGCTTTCATAGAGTCGTGTGGTCTCCTAGTCTTTCTAATACCTCTTCATTTCTAATCTTCTCTATCCATCATTCGCCCGTAACACAATATTTCGAACGTTTCTTTCCGCTGCGCCCACTGTCCAAGGTTCGCACCCGTACAGCGCCGTGCTTCAAACATACACCTTTAACAACCTTTTTCGAATTTCTAAATTAACCGTTTGCGAGCATAGAAGTGACTTCTTTTTATTGAAACCGACTCGACCCTGCGCTATCCTCTGTTTTATATCCCTACTACTCCTTCCGTCCTGACTTATCTGACTTCCTAGATAACTAAAATCGGTCAGTTCTAATTTTTCATCTCATATCTTTATATTCGCTCTTTAATAGGAAACATTTGATTCATCAAATTTAAAGCCTGCCTCAGTGATTAAGATTAGACAAAAAAAAAACGTTCATTCACTCCTGACCTTTAATACAGATAATTAACGATATGAAACATCACTCGATTAAACTTTTGTAGCTTCTACTGCAGACAAACGTCAAACGAACATTTATGCTAGTAATTTTATCAACTTTCAATCATAAAAAAATGGTGAAATTATGAAATAATAATTACATACAAATGAAAATGTGCATGGAAATGATTTATTTAATGGACTCATTCGGGTAGTTGATATTTGATAATTAAAAACAAAATATCGTGGTTGTTAAATGTGTAAGGCAGTTTTAATTAATAACACGTATAATCTTAATATATATAAATTACGTGCCACGTTGCTTGTCCGCGATAGACTCCTAAACTAGTATTGTATATAAAAGAAATTATGAGTGCTGACAGCACAGGGTAAACTAGTATTACGTAGTTAATATCAGCAACATCTTATGCTGCAGTGTACGATATGTTGCATACCTATTTTCAAACAAATCCATTAAATTTAATTTTTCAAACAATTTTTAACACAAAGAAAGTGATTAAACAAATTGTTCAGAAAAATGAATTTCGACCACCTGAAGCAATGGTGCTAACTGTTTCAAGTGATTGATAGGGGGGAAGAACTAGTACATAAACAAATATTTAGTTCTAATATACGTTATNGAAGAAGTAATCGAAGCTGTAAATGGTTATTTTGAGGAGCTTGACGAATCAGTCTATAGAGATGGCATTAATAGACTGGAACACCGCTATGAGAAATGTATCAGCCTTGGAGGAGATTATGTTGAGAAATAAAAAAAAAAAATTTTTAAAAACCTTGTTTTTCTTGGTCAGGCCGGAAACTTATCAATCCACCCTCGTATAATATAAAAATCTGTTTTTATTGTAGTTATTTGCATATGAATTTTCTTCGTAACTTTCGAAATATAGTGTGAACATATTATAAGTACATACAATTAGATCTATATTTATATGTATGATGAAAAATCTATATGTGTAACAAGTATCAGTACTTAAGTGTCTATTAATTTCTTGTTGAAAATTGGCTGCTACTAATTTCTTGTTAAACTAGATACTAAAACTATTAAATAGAAAATATATATCCCAAAAATTCAACCCTCTTAATCAACCTTATAACGAAGCAGGAAAGATGACAAATAATTAGCCATTTTTATTTTTACTTTCTTTGATATAAAACATTTAAATCTGAAAATTTTTCGTTTTGGATGCAGTCGATTAAAAACAGCTAAAGTAATGAAATATACCTAGTACATTTTCCACTATTATTATTATTATTAGAACAGATCTTACATCTTTTAATCATTTATAACATTCTACGTTTTTAATCAAAAATGTTTCAATTACAACGACGAATGTAGAACTTAACTTCTAAAACAATAATAACAAGAAATTTAGTGATTTCTATATTTAAATGGTTTATCGCAATGAAATGAGAAAAATGAAAAATGAAAGGTATGGGTACCTAGTAAGTATAGTTAAATTATGTTTACTAAATTAACAAAACCATTACTTGAAAACGTACAATCCTTTAATCAATAGATGTGATCGAACTCGGAGCGCTGGGTTTTAGTGCCACTACGTATTTAAGGAATTATTAATTTTTTTTTTTTTACTAAAAGATTGACTTACATTAATTTTACGTGTTTTTCCATACCTGTTGCAAAGAATATATGAATAAAATGATGATTTATGAATCGATCCATTCTGTACACTCGTCATAGGAAGTCTTGTAGTCAAAGACGTCAAGATTACCAATTCTTATAGAAAAAATGAGAAGTACATGAAAAATAATGAGGTGTATAATTGGACAGAACCATCACAGTGCTATTAAGTACAGGAAGGAAAAAATATGTGTGTTAATTGCAGGTACTGAATTACTATTACATGTTAAAAAACCTAAACAAACAAGAGGAAACACAAACCCAAACAAAATCAAAAACAAAACTTTGTATTTGGCACAGGAAAAAAATTTTTAAAAAAGTGAAAGTATCTGAAAAGGGGAGCTCGAGGTGAAAATGTTTTTTTTAAGTACGAAAGTTTACTCATATCGAATAATCATTTAAGGCTAAAACAAATCAGAACATTTTAGTTGCAATTAAAAGAAAACTTGTTGCATTTAACTTTTCATTAAATACCTACATAGCTAATTCTTTTTACTTTCATAAAATATAAATTATCGAAAATATGTGTATATATAAGTATCACTATTTTTAATAAACCTTATTTTTGAATTTAATAGAATTCAATTGAAATTTCTAAGTAAAATAAATAATTATTTTGCATTTAAAATAATGACAACTAATTAAAAATTGTTTTATTTATATTAAACACCGAAGGAAAATAAATATAAACAAATTCACTTTATGCTTACAATGTAAAACAATTTATTTATTACAATTATCAATAACATTGCCTGAAACTATCTGACTAATAATAACTTTATAATACGTGTTTATAATCGACAACATAAGAAAAAATAAATGAAGGAATTAGTTTATTTGGTCATTATTTTTTAATATTGAAAAATAATATCTGTACAAACGCACATAAATATTAGGCTCGAATATAAGTGTTTTATTTTACTTTTAGAAATTGTAAGTTAAAGGACAAATTTGCATTTTACATTATGCCATAAGAAGCGGAAATATCACGTGTAGCTTCCATCACAAAAGTGTTATTTTCTTATATATGAATTGTTAAAGTACAATATAAAATACTTTAGGATTTATTTAACGATAGTGATGATGACGATGGTAGGTTTAAATACTAAAAGTAAGATCGTATATATTTCTTTACCTTTTACCTCTGATGAAGGCTATGTGTTCACTTTAATTTGTTTTTTAATTAATTATTATGTAGGTTATTGAACTCTTGATGATATAGAAAATGAAAGACTTCAAGATAAATCCCATTGAAAAAAGATTCAAATTTCTTTTGCAGATTGACAAAGACACTTTGAAATTACATGAAAACGACAATATCAAAAAAAAATTATAACTAAATAAATAACTTACCATTAATTTAAACGTTGAAACAGAGAGAAACGACCACTTGAAATGTGTTATGCTCCAATTTTTGATGAAAGAATGTACGTAGTTAATTGCGCTTTTTCAAACTTTCAACACTGGACTTTAAGGAATCTAATTAAACAAAAATAACTCTTGGATCAAATGTCTATTCTCAAGCACTAAGGAACCGAGTTCGTATTCGTGCAAGACGCGTCCACTCAATGAACCGGCGTCGCGACGCCAAGTCTTATTATATACGGATTCTGCTCCTTCATATCCATGGAGACGGATAACGGCCTCTGTGATACACGCGTACAGTACCGCTAAAAAGTTATTAAAATTCGCAATATTCAAACGGGTAAATCCCTAATCTTTGGAAGGAATGATTAACCAGTCTGCATAAGTACTTAATAGCACTTAAGAAGTTATATTTGCGTAGACAAGTGGTACATGTACCAGTACCACGTATATCAAAAAGAAAAAAGACTGCGGTATGATCGGTCACACGGCTAATGCGTTCGTAATTAAAAGTGTAATAAATTCGATTGAAAGCTATTGAGGAGTATACACTTTGTTCAAAAGATTTTGAGACTTCGGTTAGTTTACGACAATTTTCAAAGAAGTACCTGATCTTTCAATAAGAATTAGACGAGATAGGTTGGTAAGACACCTTCTCAGCCATGAATATTTAGTCAGAGACATATTAGAGACAGAAACAGGAGTTAAGAGGAGTAGACGTAGACCTAGATTGATTACTGTTCACAAAGAGTTAAGGATGTGGAATGTTCTAGTTTCAGGGAAATGCGAAGATTAGCTCAGGATAGGAAAGAGTGGAGGTACGTGTCCAACCAGTCTTAAGATTGATGACCTTATAATGAACTGATCTTCCTATCATGCCCTCATAAAAAGAAAAAAATGCCGATAAAGAAATGTGTAATTTGTATATTCGGCGAACATTTTCCAGAAAATCATTACATTTCCCAAATAGCAATCGGAAATGTATTAGGGGTAATACTAAATAGGCTATAATACGGCAGGATGTTTAGAGATGTATCTATATCCATTGGTGACATCATTGATTGGTTAGAGAGATTTATGACAGGCTGGAGTTTCTCTAATGTTCCTGACCGCCGGAGGTGATGATAGATGTTAGAATAATGTGATGAGGTTATCTTTTTTCCAGCAAACACGACGACCTTGATTTTTTTACTAATGCATATATTTCGCCAAACCTAACCTAACCAAACAATAACGTCACCAATACATGCACATCAGGAGATCGCACTAGAACCGCGTAAACACAGATAACTCAGTCTCAGTTTACTAACGTGTTTTATTCATTTTATTCACAGAAAGCATTAGTTTTATACATTTCCTAGTACAATATCGGAATTTTATGCAATTCCTAGGAAATGTAAACATTTCCCAGGATATGTGTGTATTAAAGAATCTTTGAAGCAATATTTTATAGATTTCTTAAATAGCCTCGGAATTGTATACATTTCTTAGGAATTGTATATAATTCTTAGATTTCATACATTTTCGGTAACATATATTCATATACTAATGGCGAATTGAGAACAGAACATANTGAAGCAATATTTTATAGATTTCTTAAATAGCCTCGGAATTGTATACATTTCTTAGGAATTGTATACAATTCTTAGATTTCATACATTTTCGGTAACATATATTCATATACTAATGGCGAATTGAGAACAGAACATAGGGATATCTTATATTCCATTATATGCTATCATCAATGGGCGGGATCATCTTTTGAAAGTTACACACTTTCACGAAATTATGCATTTTCGGCCGTGCTAGACAAAGGGGATGTTCTGCAAATGTTTACTCACTTATTTTCTGAATGTTAATAATCCTACGATCTTTCATCTTCATCTAACCAAACTTGTCTATAATCCTTCCAGTCACACTCTCGCATGTCACAGACGTTACTCACATTCCGTTAACGCGCGTCCTGCTTATGTGATCTGCATCTAATGCAGCTCACTCACCGTTCTAAATTCGCTGCTTTATGTTATCAAATAGTCTTGATAGAAGCGGTGCGCGTTGGAAGGGTTGGAAATAGAGCACAGAACTCTTTCATGCGGACCAGTTCAGAGAATTCCTTTGGTGTTGTACTCACCACAGAACAGATCACCGTCGGAAATCAAACTTTTTGTCTGTTCTACGCCAGTCGCCCCTTGTGCTATTTATGCAGAAAATTCAAAAACATCGAAAAAGTTCATCGTCACTGTTCACATGACTAAAAGTAGAGGCATGTTTAGAGTAAAATCATCGTTCACCTGCCAGCCAGATTCGATTATTATCGGCCGATGCAATACGTTTTTGTTACTTCCGATTAAGCATAGTAATGTGAGATAACTGATTAAATTTCAGCCACAGATGTATTAGTGTGTTTATTAATCATTTTCAATTGAGTATGTACAGGTAACAAAAATCGGTTAACTGTTTGAATATTTAGAAATAATCAATGCTTAACATTTTAAAGAAAAACAATTAAATGGAATTTATAGTAAAACTGAACATTCTTAATTTGCACCGCGCCAAAAGAATGCTGTAAACGTAAGCAGTTTCGTCCTCGCTCACACGGGACAACATCAGGGCTCTTCCGACCTCGACCGATGCGTCAGATGCAAAATAACTTGACGCGTTGCAAAATAATATAAATAATCATCCAATAAGAAATTATTAATAAAATTTTTAAAAATTATTATTCTAATGAAATTTAAATGTCAAATAAGGTGCGAAATTCTAAACAAATAAAAGCGGACCTTTTTTACGCTAGTTATCACATCACTGTTAAGTTATAAAAAATTGTATTTTTACAATCATCACGAATTATTTGAAAGTTTTATCGTAATATATGCAAAACTGCATTAAACAATGTTCACAAGATGCTTCGGTAGTTAATAGAATAAAGTAACATCGCTTGAGTAATCTTGAAAATTGAAGTCTCGCATTGAAGCAACCTAAGCACAATTATACGATTTTTTACTGAAAAGAATACCTTGACCGACAAACAACTGGAATGATCAACAGTAACCTGTTAAGTATTTGGTAATTACAGTCGAACTTCTGTAACTCGAAATGTTTTCTAACTCGATCATTTTTTGATCCCTTTACATACGTCATTCATTTCGTTTTACATTTTTTTCAAACCATTTAATTTGAAGTTCCCCATTTCTCTAACTCGAATTGTTGTCTAATTCGTAATTCGAGTACGAGTTTCACATTATAAATTGTCTTTTTATTTCGATTTCTATTAATTTTCTTCGGAAAAATCGGCCGCAGCAATAGTCAATGGCTGGAATTTTTATTAACAGCATAAGTATTTACTGTGCCGCTCAATTACTGAGAACAATAAAAACAAAGCGGTTAGTTTAGTATCAGTAGTTTACAGTAGAAAAAGACAACACAAACGAAGTGCTTATTTCCTAAGATTGTATGGTTTCTTACAATTTAGTTAACGTAGAAGTGATATTTTTGAAACAAATTGTAAAAAGTGTGACGGCAATGCAGAAATTTTTCTTAACTCTAAAATAATTGGCATTTAGGAGGTTCGAGTTAAGAAAGTTTTTTAATACCCAATAATAGTTAATAAGATCCATTTAAAATATTCGATAATTAGGATGTATGTCTAATCGAGTGTCCTGAAATTAATATGTACGCATCTACTGCTGGAATAATATACTTTTTCTGGAACATCTTTATTATGTATGATACTGTACAAATATGTTCAAGAGTTAAAAAATTACGAGGCTTAAGATTAAAGTAAAAAAGGTTATTCTATTTATACCTATGTGCTATGCGGATTCATATTGTACAAGACTGTCTAAATTACACTAATTTAAAATTATTTTAATTGGTTCGAGATTATCATAACACACGTTGATCCACTTTGTTCGAGAGTTCGCCTATTCCTAGTACCTAATTTATACAATAATTTTATTTTTCTTGTAGGAATGGAGATACTTCTTAATCATATATTTTATTAAATATATCCTTTGTCTAAAAATTCAAATTATAGCATATATTAATTTGCCGTTTTGTTACCGTTTTTATATGAAGTTTAATAAAGTAAAAAAGAATAGCACGTTTTATTAAGAATCGAAAGAAATAAGTACATCATGATTACTAAAGTGTATAAAAGAAAAGAACAGTTCTACATGAAATACCAGTTTATTTCTAATTGATTATTGATTAAAAATACGTTTAAATGAAATAATTTTTGCTTTCCAGATTTTCTGACAGACTAGGTCTTTTGTATTTTGTGATGTTACAGTATAAAATTTTAATATTGTGAGCATTCAGAAAGTGATTATTGAATAAATGCAATGTTCGACGAATACACTTTTTATTGACGTTGTTTGACTTTCTGTAAACCTCAATAATCAATGTATTTCTCTCAAAATTTGATTGCTATCCACCGAAAGGAATTCGTTGAGAATTTATAAAAATCTTTTCTAGCGATATCTTCTATCTTATTGTTCCTTTTTATCTCATTATTTCACATATTTCGAAATATATGTGCAACAAACAAAGCTTAGATTTCATTTGTTTATTAAAAATGAATAAAAAAATGTAACAGCCAAGGTTTTTGTGTTTTGAAATATTGCAGTACATAATTTCAATGTTGTCATCAGTATCCAGAAAGTGATTTATAAAACTTTTTTTTGGTGAAATCTATCTTATTATTCTTTTTTATATCGTTATTTCACATATTTCAGAAGAAGTGCCCCAAACAACCCTTAGATTTCTTTTCTATTTTGTTTATTCTACATACGTATTGTATACTATACGTACCTACATAAATAAGCCTTTTTTACTGTGTATTTTATCTAAATAAGACATTAAAACCATTTCGTAACACATAGTTACAATTTTATTTTCATTTATAACTGGATTGTTTCCATATTTCCACTATTTTGGTTTAGAAATACGTAGCTGTACCTAAATAAACTTGGCCCTCCCAGTAGCATCTCTTAGATATACAATTGCATTCAATATCAATTAAGATTACATCAAAATGAATTTTCTCGTATTTTCTCTTCAAAAGCTAAAGCAATGAAAATATTTTGAACATATTTGCTGCGCTAATTTTAATCTTCTTGACACATTATAAATGACGTTAGTGGTAAATAATAATTAATCGATTTTAATGTAAATTTCAAATCGGGTGAAAATTTTCCATCACGCGGCAAAGAAAAATAAACATGCGTAAGGTAAACAGCTTTTATAGTCATTGTTATTACTTTTTATAAAATAAGCAATTGTTAGATTAGGATTCGTCCTGTAATATTAAAAATAGAGAAGTGCCGGATTGTTCAGTATGTACTTAAACAAATTAATTGTTTCTGTTTAATAAAATTGCTCATATTCACAAAAACTATTTTCTAATAATTAGCCAGAACCAATGTTTATTTAGAATACTCGATATTTCTTCGTATTTCCTGTCGATTTTCCACACAATAAAAATAAATGCTAGTTATTTTACCCGTCCGTCTAATTTTCATCGCATATACGAACGCACTATAATTGCTACCTACTTTCAGTAAAAGAAAACTAAAGTTCTGTAGAACATAGGACATGGGGTCGGCTTTTATGCTGGAAGAACATTGGCAATAAAAATACTGTTTCATGAATTTCAAACAGCCACGAATTTTTAATTTGTATCGAATAAAGAAGCGGTAATTGAATAAAATACGACTTCATTCATTATTATTTATGTTATTACTATGTTACAAAATATGGTATTAAGCTGAACAACATTGAAATTATATTAAAAAATCGTCAGAACAGCAAAAGCCATTTTTTTATTTGGTCATATCATTTCGGAAAATTATTCTAGGTATCGAAAATTAGTGCCTCAGGCTATGTCTAAGCCTTTTAGAGCTATCCATTTATGCTGCGATATCAAAAGACATTTCTGCCCTTCTAGCTCTTCTAAGCTATTACTTAGACTCCTAAATTTCGAACTCCGCAAGTATTTGCTTTTTAAACCATAATTGATATTAAACGGAATAAAATTTAGTTCTTTGCTGTTTACTTTGAGATGATTCACAATGATGGCCAAGGAAAACTTTTTATTTTGAACTGATCAAATCGTTCAGAAGAGCCATTCTTCTTTATTTTGGTCTTTCTTGTGAATTAACCATTAATGTCAATAGACGTAGATACTACTTCTATCCCGATGATTCCTTAAAGTTCGGAAGTGTACTGATATGCCAATCTCCATATCTTCTGCCAAAAGAAGCAATTTATTTTCAAAACCAACTACTTTTTCCACTCATGTGGAATGCAATGTTTCCTTTTCCTTAAATCTTTAGATTTAGTTCGTTGAGATGCACTGTAACGTCAATCATAAAGTGCAAGTCTCTTGTTTTAGATATACCCGTACGCTGTATGTCTATTCGTACCACTTAAGCTTTTAATTTTTTTAAGGGTGCTTGAAGAGCTGGAATTGTCCCTGACATATAGTTAAGAAACGGAACTGGCGAGATATAAATATGTCTACTATTTATGTATATTTCACAGTTGATGAGCTTAATTAGCTAATTCGCATAATTGTTGCTTGTCGAGTAAGCTTACAAATCATAACTACTATCAACGAAAATTCACCAATAGATTTCACATGGGATAAGGATAGGATTAATTTAAACACGTCCGCGTCCCTCCAATTTCATTTATAATCCGTGTTACCCTACCTTAACATTAATTTTTGAAATGGTTGTCGTCTTTAATTTGCTATTCCATTTCTCGGCACTATAATTTTTGCAATTTCTATTCATTATTCTCTTTAAATAAATATATCGTCAAAATATTTAAAATTTATTTAATCCTTGCTTCTTTTGCATCAGATATTACAAAAGGGATCATAATCTTATTATGAAATGATCGTCGGTGGAGTTGAAGTGCTCCTATATTTTATCGCAAATGTTACGTTTCTATTCATAATTCTGGCTTCTATTAAAAATGCGCTGCTTCAGTGACTAAAGATTCGCCGATAATATACACTATTTCACGTCAATTCGTATAAACATAAACAAATACGTGTCCATAGTAAATACTATTGAGAAATCAAATTGGTATAACGCAACCGAAATTTTATCAGAACGCAAAATTCAAATTAACACTACATTAAATTAAAAAAAAAAGAAAATTCTGAAATAGATCCTGTTTGAATTTCAAAAAACCAATAATTTTAAGAAGTTACGTTGTCCCTGGTTTAGCTGCAAACGTTTCACCGTTCTTAGAAGAAAAAATCTTCAGTGGACTCTTTTTATTATGAGCTGTTGAATCATGCTACAGAACCATCTTCTAAAAATGATGAAACGTTTGCAGCTAATAAAGGAAACCTTCCGGGGTGACCTCCACCGATTCAGTGGCGGTTTAAATGTGTCAATCGACATCAAAAATGATGAGATACGTATTGTTTTACGGAAAAACATTTTTAAGGGGTGAATAAGTACTTTATAGCGTGATTTTCAAGCTTCACGTATTTCTATTTATATTTTCTAAAACGACCGAATGGATGGAAAATGGGAAAAAGTGCTTGTAGTCGCATATTTTAAGAAACCAAATAATTTGAAAGGGTTGAAAATGAAAAAAATTGTAAGAAAACTATTAATTATTTTTTAATGGGATCAATTTTAATCAAAACAGCGTAAAAAATACTAAATATACGCTTTTTCATTTTTGAATGACTCGAAAAGTACGCAATATGCTCATTGTGCCCAAACTATAAATTTAATCGATACACTTTTTAAATAAAACTTGTTTCCTGTTTTAATACAAGATAGTATGTAGCATCTAAGTTTGATTTACTATACAGAGTGTTCAAAAACAGAAAAGAAAAAGGCACAGTTAAATATGCATGAGTCTAAATGAAAGAAAGTTATGTAAATATATATTAATTACTAACCATTAACACTAATTACACTACAATTGTTTTTTGAAAAGGGTTGAAAAACAAAGCAAAAATGAGTTAAAACAAGTAAAACCCTAAACCGTAATATATATACAGGTAAGGTAAAACGTTCATCGAACACATAAATTACGCATTTCTTTGTCAGAATCTTCTTTTTTTATGTAACGCAAAAGAAGATGCATAATTTAGTGATAATGTAGCATATATTTTTTCAGTCTATCAAACAAATCAATTTAAATCAATCGAATGTCACCTGCTTCTCAGAGGCGTAGCTGGGTAACCAAAGGTCCTGGTGCAAAAAAAAACTGGGCACTAACTATTTAGGTTTTATCTTTCGTATCTAAGACCTACAGTAGGTAGATAGTGAAATGTATACTGACAACAAAATAACAATTTAATTTATAATCTTTTCCAAGTATCAACGATTTCGGTTAAATCTAGGCTAGATGCGGCTTTATTTTCTTTGCTATTAGCGATAAATGTCGGACTTGAACTTCGCCCATTCATCCCAAGTTTCCAACAGAAGTCGAAACTTGTTGGAAATTCCCCTGTATTCTTCCAAAAGAGTTGCCATGATTAAAATTGTTTGCAACCTATTTTATCTACATTCCTAAGGTGGAAGAATTTTTCGCTGGTTTAATTTGACGTTAGCTCAAGGGTCCCCCTGAACTTGTGAGCCCAGATGCACTGCATTATAAAGTTTATATTCGTATTTTTCAATAGATTATACCGCCCTTTGATGATTTTATATAATAAATTTCTCAACTCGCCACTAGTGTATATACTTCTTAGCGTTAGAGTGGCGTACACGTGCATAAATATATAGGTAAACCGTGTTTTAATTTATACCAAAGTAATATACTTTTAAGGCCTCATAATTTCTCAAAATTTTTGAATAATTCTATTCATGGAATTAAGTGAAAGAAGTTCTGAAATCTCCAAATAATATCAACTAAAGCAAACACAACGTTTAAGTTACAGAAGACTTTTATTAATTTATCACCATAATGATCATTTCGCCATAAAGTGAAAGAAATAATTACTTCCACCTAAGGAAGCCGCCGCGTGGCGAAGTAATTATTCTGGTGACAATAAAAGTGCTTTTTAACTTAAACGCTATATTTGTATTCGTCTTTAATTTCATTCAGTGTTTTGCGATTACATAAACACAACATAATTTATTATTTTATCACAGCGTAAAAGACTTTTTCCCGTACAAAGGGAAGCAATACTGCACCCAAACAGGGACGAAATCATTTGAAAGGGTCTTCAAACATGCAAACAGGGAGTGAGAAAAACTAATTCTGTCTATCCTGGTGGGGTATCCTTTAAAAGAACATACGCTTATCTGTTTAAATCTTTTAGGACATTAACCAGTAATAGTCAATAGGATAGGATTTATTTCGCGGAACATCAAGATTATGGTTTATATCTATCACAAAAAAAGAATACTGCGTGTAGTTTTTACGAGGGATGAAAAATCACTCAACAGTGGTAAAAAACAAGTTAAATAAAGTGTTAATGTGTTAAAAAAATTAAAGTAAAAAATTATCACTGCGATTTCTTTGCCTAATACTAGTTTTCAATACTTTGTTTTATCGCTAGTAAAACGCATATTTTAGAACAAAACATTTTAAATACATGTAGTATTTTAAAACAGTTTTATATAAAACGACTTGTAGATGGTTAATATTAATTATTTCTTATTTCTCTAATCTGCTACATTTTTTAAGATATATAAATTTATTCATCATACTAGTTCTTCCCTCCTGTCTACTATGACGTAGTGTCGGCCATCATTCTTTTCTAATTGTTGCAGTTGTCGGCCATCATTCTTTTTCAATTGTTGTCAAATTGTCACTGAAGGCGGCCATTATGGTTTTTTAATATAGTAATCAATGATTAAAATTTAAAGGAATTGTTTCTAAATAGGTATGCAACACATCGTACACTTCACACAAGAAATTACTGATACTAACTTTCATTTACGTAATACTACTTTGCCCTGTGCTGACAGCACTCATAATGTTTTTTATATATAACATTATAGCTATTAGTTATTTTGTATTCATTATTGTTATTTTCCCGTCTGACCCAAGAACGCGTCCCATAGGGCAGTTCATCCAATCGATACGATTGTGTGGTGATTGGCCCTTTGCTATCGATTTGAACAATTCTTATTACTTGGAAGAAAATTTAACGAACCTTTGATATTAACCAGAACACTGAGTTCAGTAAACTTGGCATAAATTCTATATCAACAGTGTTATTGCTAAGAGCGAAAACCTTTGGTACAAACCGCAGGGTGTATGAGACTACAAACGCAGGTTTTTGAACGAGCTAATTAATTTTTTTTGTATGATGTTTGCTTAAAGAACGTCAAGAATTAATATTAATCATTAAAAAATATTGTAGCAACTTTGCAAAAATAATGGAAACAGCGATCAGTAACTTGTTATTGTGTTAAACAATTGTTTCACCACATACTATAACTTATTTGGAAGTTATACAATACAAGTTTATTATTTATATGGAGTTGGATGGGGACAGGGAAAATTAGTTAATTTTTTTCTTAATCAAAATATTCATGTTTTCAAATTTAATAATTTCTCAAATATCTAGTGATAATTTATGACTATTTTCTTCTGTACATGGTTTGCATAATTGGAATCGGCTTTTTTATTAGAATATATTTTTTTGTAGGTATTCACAAATTCTAGTTATAAAACTTATAAAAAAAAGTTTAATTATTATATCATATGCGTACATGTATTNGCGATTTCGATCTTTTTGGATCTCATCAGCGCGTCGCCGGCAGCTCCGACAGAACACAGACCAACTTTCACCTGCTGTCTTAACAGTACGTTTTAGAAAATACTATAAATGGCGCAGTAAACGCCATCTATAGCACGATGCTACATTTTAGGATTACGTATGCTCGAACAAGGTCTACCTGTGTGGATATCTACTTGCTGAAAATGAATCCCGGCGTAGCTAACCTCAACGTGATAGCTTAAATAGCTTAAGCTCCACTATGACGTAGTGTCGGCCATCATTCTTTTCTAATTGTTGCAGTTGTCGGCCATCATTCTTTTTCAATTGTTGTCGCATTGTTACTGATGTCGGCCATTATAGTTTTTTAATAGATGTATAGTAATCAACGATTAAAATTTAAAGGAATTGTTTGTAAATAGGTATGTAACACATCGTATACTTCAGCATAAGAAATTGCTGATACTAACTTTCTTTTACGTAATATTACTTTGCCCTATGCTGACAGCACTCATAATTCTTTTTATACATATTATTTATTAAATTTAGTTTACAGTCAAACAGAACATTATTCAAATGCAAAGATTACGTGTTATTAATTACGGCTTTTTTTAATTATACATTAATATGGTAGGTATGGATGTGTCTCTGTATGGATTCTTATAGATATATGGAAAATGTGTGTAACGATAAGAGGCGGTAAAGAGGTTAGGTTATGTTTAATATAATACTAGTAATTTTTGAAATCTATTTAATTCATTAAAATGGCAAACGATAGGTACATTGCTCATTTACGATCAATTCCACATACTCGCAAATGTAATCTTATATTTACATTTTATTTTGATGAAATAGTTGCACCTATAGTAGCAGTTCGTCAAGTTAAGGACAGTGTCGAGTCGTTAATTGGTCATACCAAAAATAAAATCCAGGGACTGTTGAGTAAAAAAGGCAAAGAAAATGTAAACATAAAAGTAAAAATCACAGCAAACGGAAAACCGGCAGCTAAATACAGTTGTTGGGACTTTATTAATCTGGAAAACAATGTTGTTCTACAAGTAAACGAACAGATTTACGATGTAACGTTAAATGCACCTTTCGTACAATCTGTTTTACTGCCAAAAGTACTTTTTATAGAAAATGATATAGTTCCAATTAATTTGAAAGTAATTCATGCAGTTGACCACATGTGTAAATATCAATGGCATAAATCTAAAGATAAGATAAACTGGGAAGTTGTGGGAAACGAATTTAGGTATAAGCCCAAGCCAGATGATTTAGACTATTTTTTGAGGCTTACAATATATCCTATCAATAGACAAACTGAAGGTCCAATATTTCAAATTATCAGTGAAAATGAAATAAAACAACTTTATTTGCCAATAGGATGTCCTTTCGAAGAAAGTCACAGATTGACACACTCAAAATTACAAGGCACAAGGTATATAAAAAAACCTAGCAATTCAGTAACAACATTTTATTAGCAATGCTTAGCCATAACTCTTAAACCAAGCAATTATTTTATTCATAGAATTAAAAATTAAGTGTCTCAAGAATTAATTATTGTTGTTTAGTTTTAGAGTTGTATGTTATAACATCCTTTCAGAAAGGTACACAGACGATGGATTTACATATTGTCCTGAAGAATATTTAACAATAGATTATAGAAAACATTTGTTATTAAATGAACTAAGAGGTAAAATACCAATTGCTTTACTTAAATACAATTGTTAATCTTACTTTTCTAAGGATACAATGCTGATATAATGTGCTTACAAGAAGTGGATTTAAAATTACTTCAACCATTTCTTGGAAGACATTTAGTAGAAAGTGGTTATGTAGGTGTATATCACAGAAAGGGAAATAGACTTTCTGAAGGATTAGCAACCATATATAGGGAAGATCGATTTACGTAAGATGGTCTATTAGTTAAATCTACATTAAAATAAATTATTTTTATTAATGCAGAATCAAAAAATTACAAACCCTTTTTTAACAGAATTATTGAATCAAAGCATTATGTTTTGTCAATGGAAATAAAAAGAAACCCATTATGTAAAAGCATGTGGCAACTTCTTCTGGCCAATAATGAGGCAAAAGAAAACTTTCTGAAGCAAGCAACCTCATGTCAAATAACGGTATTTCAAGAAAACTTTAACAAGCAGATGTGTTTGGTCCTCAATACACATTTATTTTATCGCCCAACAGATAATCACATTAGGCTCATTCAAATAGGAGTAATAATGAAACTGATAGAGAAATCGTACACGGATTTAGAAAAAAGGGTATGATTTTATTTGCATGTTTACATGTTCTAGACTACCTAAATTTTCAGATTAAAAAGCCTCCTCTACTCATATTATGTGGCGATTTCAACAGCAAACCACCATCTGGTGTTTATGAATTTATGACAAAAGGGTGCATAAATGCAAATCATCCTGATTGGAAACCAACTGGTAAATATTATAGATAAATCATAAATCTGTTATGCATTTTTGAAAATATACTGAATATGTACAATCTCCAAAGGCTATAGCCAAATAAGCAGAAATGAAAAAGAGTCTTAATAAAAATTGCATCTTTAAGACATTCATTCAATTTATCAAGATTAAGATAGTATTGATTACTATTTAAAGAAACTGGGAAGCAAATACTGTATTATTACCACTTAACTAATCCATTTTTTAGGTAAAAAAAGGGTTAAAGGATTTTCGTTAAAACATCAGTTCCAGTTAGAAAGTGCTTATGGGACACCAAAATTCACAAATTATGTAGGTGATTTTCAAGGTTGTTTAGACTATATATTTTATGACAAATGTCGCATGAATAAAATTCAAGTAGTACCATTACCAGCAGAAGATATTTTAAAAGAAAATGTGGCCTTACCAAGTCAAGTCTTTCCTTCCGATCATTTGGCACTAGTTGTTGACTTGACATGGAGTATTTAAATAAAATAATGACGGTGTCCTTTTTTTATACCAAACAAAATTGATTGAAGATTTTTTTACTTATGGCTATTTTATTTTTCACATGTATAAACATTAATTGTTATTTAATATAAATAGTTTTATAACATCAGACTTATAATTACATGGATAATTATAAAAAGTTAATAAACTAACTTTAACATTTATAGTGTTAATAAGGACCACAATTGATTAACTGTGATTAAATGCAGTTAATATGTACAGTTACGTTTTAAATAGCACATACAAAAATAAGACTTGTACTAACTTTCGTTTCTTTTTCTACATGCATAGCCAAATTTGAGCAAGGATAAAGCACATTATAAATATCCCATTATTAAGCTGAACAACTTTGATTATGAAGAGAAACATATAAAATTGTAATATTAAGTAGCAATCTCTCTTTACTATAACGTATTTAATCGTTTTTGACGAATTTGACTATTAGGATTAAAGATTTCTTTTTAATTATGAAAAATTAGATTTTGATTACAAATCATACTAAACTGAGTAATTTCATTTCAGTTAGAAATATGTATAAAAAAACGTATAAAAACTAATTATATCAAATATAATTTGTTTCATAAAGGACAGACTAGGAGTTACAAGAACAGAACTAAAAAACAAAAATTACTTAATTACAACTAAAAGTTACTGTACACAAAACGTTTACACTTTTAAAATAGTACTTAATTGCAATAAATTGATTAAACATATAAAAACGATCACGCGACCGTTTTATATTATTCATTTTAAATACATAATACACTTAAAAAATATCAAATTGGCACTTGATCGATTATACAAATTACATATACATACAAGTTATAATAATAAATAAATTAAAGGAAAACAAAATGCGTTTGCACTGGGTCTAATATAAATTAATTACTGTATCATTTTAATACCTTCATTAAAATAATTGAAACATTATCCAGCTGCAAGTTATGCGTAAAAAATCAGCAATGTAAAGCTAAAATATGAGATTCATTTTTATGCCTGCGTATTTTATAAATTAGCATATTAATAGAATACCTAAAAAGTTCATAACAATTTAAAATTCACATTATATTGCAAAAAATTCTCAACATCATCATTTTTAAAAAGTTAATTTTTTTACTTAGTAATACTCTAATTTTTATAAAATCTTAATCCCAAAATGAACAAAACAGTAAGTGAAATATAAAACATTCTGTTTTATAAAATCAAAAGAATTTTTTATATAATAAATTCACGTCGTATATTACAATTTAATTAGGTAATCATTTAAAGTTCATA
>NW_020439021.1:2324374-2352098 GCF_000699045.2 Agrilus planipennis
GAAACAAAACTTCATTATCCAAAAAAAAAATATTTAATCATAAAAGTGTTACTTCAAATGATTCCTTCAGTCAAAACTAAATAAGAAAAAGTAGGAAACAATGTCTTATTTGAGAAATGTATTGCTTACTTATTCCATGTACGCATCCATGAATCAAAATATGTATGTTCATAGAAAAGACATCCAATAACTATGAGAGCTGGCACCGTATAAAGCACTGAGAATATCCCAATTCTTATCATCAGTTTTTCAAGTTTATCAGTCTTAGTGCCATCATGTTTCATTTCTGTCCGGATGCGAAATAATGACACAAATCCAGCCATGAGAAATATTGTCCCCAAAACAAGATAGCCACACAAAGGTGATAAAACAAAACCTCTAAGAGCTTCCACATTCCATATACCAACATAGCAAACACCACTTAAAATATCTCCTGAAATAATAAAAAATTAAATATTACATAAATATGTAATGTACATATAAAAAATAAAACTTAAAGCCAAAAGGACACAAACCTTCAACTTTGCCCATTGCCAAAATGGTAATTGTCTTGATAGCTGGCACAGCCCAGGCTGCTAAGTGAAAATATTGAGAATTTGCCTCAATTGCTTCATGACCCCACTTTAGACCAGCAGCTAGAAACCAAGTGAGTGTTAACACCACCCACCAAATACTAGATGCCATACTGAAGAAATAAAGAACCATGAAAAGAATAGTGCACATTTCATGTTTAGTCCCCTGAGTGATGGTGCTGACTGTCTGAATGCCTACTTGAGCAGGAAATGGTTCCCTGCATGCAATGCTATCACCTGCTAAAAATCCCACAACGTACGTCAGAGCAACCATCAAATAACAAACAGATAAGAAAATAATTGGTCGTTCTGGATATCTGAAAAAAGTTTTTCTTATAATAGTGGCATTATTAATTAATAAATGCTTGCTTACCTGAATCTATTAGTATCAATTAGAAAAGTTAATACAGTGAACAAACAGCTAATTGAGCAAATGACAGCCCATGTCCCAACCCATACCTGTGAAAACTTGCGCTCATTTTCATTGAAGAACATCATATTGCACGGAGCCCCACAATCTTTTTCTACTTTATCTCCTACTTTCAGTGAATATTCTAACATCTTTGGAACCTTAAACTGCACTGGACAAACAAATCCATAATCTCTACCATTATATATATCTTGAAAAGGAGTGTCTGGATGAAAACTTATTGGTCCTAAAGAATAGCTATCCAAGGGTGAATAAGTGGAAGAGGCAGGAGCTGTTTTGTTTTCTCCCACACACATCATACCATCTATATCTTGTCCTTCTGGATACTGAGCACAATCCAAATTTTCTGGCCACTTAAAACCAAATTTTTCCATGATGGATTCACAGCCAGATTTTGCATTTAAACATAAAGAACGACAAGGTGGAATGGGTCTTTCTAAGATTGTACAAACTGGGACGTAAACAGAGCACAAAAAGAACTGCAAGTCTGGACTGCAACGCACTTTTACAAGAGGAAAAAATTGGTGCACTTCCAGTCCGGCATCGTCCTGCTTTTGATGGTTTAGTAAATTGGGCATAATGGTCGTGTTATATTGAATGTCCATACAAAAAGGCACGGTAATCTGTTGACATTTATCATGGTGCGGAATAAGATCGTCTCTATCAGACACCCTACTAATAACCCCATGGCTAAACACAGTACCACAATCAAACCACAACACGAATAATAATGCCACAAAAATCATTGTAAATACTACGTCATTATAAATGTGTATACTACTATAAATTTCACTGTACTCTCTTCCGGAAAAGTTGAATATTTCCTTAAAATTTCAACAAATGTTTACAAAGCCATAGCAGTAATAACATAAAAACCCTTAATCCTTATTTCTATGATAAAAACCACAGAGATTGATGCCTAGCATTTTGAAAGTATGCAAGAACTTCAAATAATTAAAAATTGAAAAATAACTGTAGATAGATACGAGCCTTTATCTTGTTTTAATTTGTGTTACAGTTTATAAAACTGCACACGTTACATTGTTTAAACAAAATTTGGACATGTTCTTACTGAATTTTTATCTTTTATTTTTATTGTTTGTAAAACCATTGAAAAGGTCTTCTAATGTAAATGGTTAAAAATACTTTTACGGACGGTAAATAACGGCTATGAGTGACCTTTGTTGCGAGTATTCACGTTTTCTAAATAATTATTCAAAACTTGAACTGTTTGCTAAATACATAAAACAAGTAACTGAATCAGTTAAAAGTAAGATTGTTTCTCCTTTACTTTTAAAATTTACTAGTTTTAACAATATCAAACAAAAAAGTAGTTTCCAAATTGGCTTTTAAGAATAAAAAAACGGTAATGGTAAACAAAATAAATAAAATTAGATACACTTTTTAAATAAAACTTGTTTCCTGTTTTAATACAAGATAGTATGTAGCATCTAAGTTTGATTTACTATACAGAGTGTTCAAAAACAGAAAAGAAAAAGGCACAGTTAAATATGCATGAGTCTAAATGAAAGAAAGTTATGTAAATATATATTAATNTTATCTTTTATTTTTATTGTTTGTAAAACCATTGAAAAGGTCTTCTAATGTAAATGGTTAAAAATACTTTTACGGACGGTAAATAACGGCTATGAGTGACCTTTGTTGCGAGTATTCACGTTTTCTAAATAATTATTCAAAACTTGAACTGTTTGCTAAATACATAAAACAAGTAACTGAATCAGTTAAAAGTAAGATTGTTTCTCCTTTACTTTTAAAATTTACTAGTTTTAACAATATCAAACAAAAAAGTAGTTTCCAAATTGGCTTTTAAGAATAAAAAAACGGTAATGGTAAACAAAATAAATATAATTAGTCCCCTAGTGACTATTCTCTTAAACAGGTATAACATTGTTCCAGCATACAGCAACAAGATTAAGTTTTGAATAATAACTCAAAATTAAATTGTATATTGTGCAAATGTGTAAATTTAATATAAAAATGTTAATCTTTCAAAAGCACTTGTATTAGCGTTTTTTCTGCGCTAATTTAAGAATTATTTATTAGACGTAGTAGTACATGCCTTCTAAAAGGCTAAGCAACCATATAATGTACCAGGTACGATTTCAAATACTCATTGTCAAACATATGCTTCAGCATGTTGTCCCCTCAACTTGTGCAAGAACATTTTCCAACTGTGTACCGTTTTGCCAGACCAAATCCAAACACTGGATGCAATTCCCACGATCATGTTCATGAGATATTTAATCATAAAAGTGTTACTTCAAATGATTCCTTCAGTCAAAACTAAATAAGAAAAAGTAGGAAACAATGTCTTATTTGAGAAATGTATTGCTTACTTATTCCATGTACGCATCCATGAATCAAAATATGTATGTTCATAGAAAAGACATCCAATAACTATGAGAGCTGGCACCGTATAAAGCACTGAGAATATCCCAATTCTTATCATCAGTTTTTCAAGTTTATCAGTCTTAGTGCCATCATGTTTCATTACTGTCCGGATGCGAAATAATGACACAAATCCAGCCATGAGAAATATTGTCCCCAAAACAAGATAGCCACACAAAGGTGATAAAACAAAACCTCTAAGAGCTTCCACATTCCATATACCAACATAGCAAACACCACTTAAAATATCTCCTGAAATAATAAAAAATTAAATATTACATAAATATGTAATGTACATATAAAAAATAAAACTTAAAGCCAAAAGGACACAAACCTTCAACTTTGCCCATTGCCAAAATGGTAATTGTCTTGATAGCTGGCACAGCCCAGGCTGCTAAGTGAAAATATTGAGAATTTGCCTCAATTGCTTCATGACCCCACTTTAGACCAGCAGCTAGAAACCAAGTGAGTGTTAACACCACCCACCAAATACTAGATGCCATACTGAAGAAATAAAGAACCATGAAAAGAATAGTGCACATTTCATGTTTAGTCCCCTGAGTGATGGTGCTGACTGTCTGAATGCCTACTTGAGCAGGAAATGGTTCCCTGCATGCAATGCTATCACCTGCTAAAAATCCCACAACGTACGTCAGAGCAACCATCAAATAACAAACAGATAAGAAAATAATTGGTCGTTCTGGATATCTGAAAAAAGTTTTTCTTATAATAGTGGCATTATTAATTAATAAATGCTTGCTTACCTGAATCTATTAGTATCAATTAGAAAAGTTAATACAGTGAACAAACAGCTAATTGAGCAAATGACAGCCCATGTCCCAACCCATACCTGTGAAAACTTGCGCTCATTTTCATTGAAGAACATCATATTGCACGGAGCCCCACAATCTTTTTCTACTTTATCTCCTACTTTCAGTGAATATTCTAACATCTTTGGAACCTTAAACTGCACTGGACAAACAAATCCATAATCTCTACCATTATATATATCTTGAAAAGGAGTGTCTGGATGAAAACTTATTGGTCCTAAAGAATAGCTATCCAAGGGTGAATAAGTGGAAGAGGCAGGAGCTGTTTTGTTTTCTCCCACACACATCATACCATCTATATCTTGTCCTTCTGGATACTGAGCACAATCCAAATTTTCTGGCCACTTAAAACCAAATTTTTCCATGATGGATTCACAGCCAGATTTTGCATTTAAACATAAAGAACGACAAGGTGGAATGGGTCTTTCTAAGATTGTACAAACTGGGACGTAAACAGAGCACAAAAAGAACTGCAAGTCTGGACTGCAACGCACTTTTACAAGAGGAAAAAATTGGTGCACTTCCAGTCCGGCATCGTCCTGCTTTTGATGGTTTAGTAAATTGGGCATAATGGTCGTGTTATATTGAATGTCCATACAAAAAGGCACGGTAATCTGTTGACATTTATCATGGTGCGGAATAAGATCGTCTCTATCAGACACCCTACTAATAACCCCATGGCTAAACACAGTACCACAATCAAACCACAACACGAATAATAATGCCACAAAAATCATTGTAAATACTACGTCATTATAAATGTGTATACTACTATAAATTTCACTGTACTCTCTTCCGGAAAAGTTGAATATTTCCTTAAAATTTCAACAAATGTTTACAAAGCCATAGCAGTAATAACATAAAAACCCTTAATCCTTATTTCTATGATAAAAACCACAGAGATTGATGTAGAATAGAAAGTTGTAACTTCTACATTTCATATGCTTTTTCCTTTACCACATTTTCTATTTAAAATATTACAATATTACCTATTATGTTAATAACTTTTTATTAAAATTAGATCATAATAACTTTAAAGAGTAAAAATTTTAATTTTATTAATAAACTGGGAGTTTCTTCTGCAGTTAGGCAACATACTATACGCAAGTGTTCAACATCAGTCTAACTTTTAAGTCAATTCTTATTAAATTACATTTAAATAATCCAGTACAACATTTTACAAAGATTTGATTGTTTTTGATTTTCATTAAATTACATTTAAATAAACAAACACAACATTTTAAAAAGATTTAATAATATGGTATTAAAGAAGAGCTTATTAAAATCAAAACCATTACCAATGTAAACGCGAAATTAATAAACGGAAGTACTTATACTTTTTTTCAGTTACAATTGTAATACCACGTATCTATTAATTAAGGTAGAGTTTCCAGATGCCTAGCTACCCGAATCTCACTTGATAGATTTATTCAAAACCATACAAAATGTTTGTTTCCAAGAATTCGACCTTCTTCAGGCAAAAATTTCCAGAAAATAAATGTATTTATAGTTTTAAAAGTTTATGGATAGATATAGACGCAAAACAAAAAAAAAAACAATACACATATTAGAAACATTTTATTTACGCACTAAAATTAACAGTTAGATAGAAATATAATTGCATTTCATGATCGATTTTATTCTTGTCTCTGTAGTGGACAATTAAAAAAACGAATGCAAAGTATTCTAACATATTAACTTGTTTCCTTAAAATATTAAAATGTTTAATTAATAGTAATTTACATTTACATGAGGTTGCTTATACAATAAAAAGCAAATATCAAAAATACGAACACAAAATATGTTTAGTGATCTATACATCATACACTTTTTACTTAATAATACATTTAAAATATGTTTGTCATAATGACATTCACCAATTGGCCATAGATCATTACTAATAATTAAGAAAATTAAAAACACTACTACAATAACTATAATTACTTATATTTCCAAATACATGAAAAATAAATTACTTAATAGATGTTCACATAAGTTAGAGGCCGTATCGAATAAATATGGGTGGATTACCCCTGCAGTTATATATGTAGGTTTTATATTTTTTGTGCAAGTTACTATCACTATCACTTTTGAAAATTTTATACCGAAAGTAGCACTGGTTTATGGATAAGAAAAACGTTATTGTAATACTTTATATAATCGTTATGCAATTATTATTCATGAATATGTAATGTACATATAAAAAATAAAACTTAAAGCCAAAAGGACACAAACCTTCAACTTTGCCCATTGCCAAAATGGTAATTGTCTTGATAGCTGGCACAGCCCAGGCTGCTAAGTGAAAATATTGAGAATTTGCCTCAATTGCTTCATGACCCCACTTTAGACCAGCAGCTAGAAACCAAGTGAGTGTTAACACCACCCACCAAATACTAGATGCCATACTGAAGAAATAAAGAACCATGAAAAGAATAGTGCACATTTCATGTTTAGTCCCCTGAGTGATGGTGCTGACTGTCTGAATGCCTACTTNTCCTAAACAAATTATTTAAACATAAAGTATTGTTTTTTTTGCTCATTAACAAGTGCAACTATCGATCTATTTTTTGGAATACCAGTGACAGTAACTTATTGAAAAATATTATGTGTAGGTAGATCACCCATGCATTAAGGTTACGGCCTTTTGTTTCGACTTTTGTAATAATTACTATCTACAATTACTTGCATTAACAATAGTTCTGAGAATTTCAAAAATAATTCAGAAGCATGCTTATATTCAGCAACTAATCTATGTATCATCAATAGTAGGTAACCAAAATGCCATATTAGTGCAAGCTGAAGCAAGCATCATATATTTTGGATTAAACTGTACACACTGGACTGGTCCAGGATGGTCTGCATTTAAAACACATACTTTGTATCCTGTATCAGCATTCCATACATGGACACGTCCATCTGTTGATCCACTAAATATAAATTGTGAATCTGGACTGAAAGAAGCTTCTATAGGGATACCTTTATTATTTAAATGTCCAGTAAATGTTTGCAATGGAGTTCCATGAAATGCATCTATGAGACGTATGATAGATCCATTTGTACTTATCAAAATGGTTTTCCCATCTCTTGAAAACTTTAAACCTGTCCAGTCACATTCTTTCTCTTGTGTTAGCTTGAATGTTATAAATGGTCCTTTGTCAAAAGAACGCAGATCATATAATTTTATACTTTCTGAATTAACCCCAGCAGCAAATATAAGACCTTCTGGATCAAAAGCAGCTACAGGTCTACCAGACAGATGCATTAATCCTTGACAATTGGGGCTTTTAAGATCCCATAATCGCAAAGTTTTGTCCAATGATCCAGACAAAAAAGTATCTTCTACAGGAGATAAACACAAAGAAACAACTTTCTTAGTATGTCCAGGAAAGTAACGTATGTATTTGTTGTCATGCAATGACAAGTATCTGATTGTATCATCAACTTTTGTTGAGCTATGAATTGCTGTGTTCTTAGCATGAGTAAAATGTATTAAATCAACACCATATTTTTTACTGTTAACTGTCCTTACTTGAGTTCCTTTCTCACAATCGTAAATCACAATTTGATCATCTTCACTGCACGATATTAATGTCTCACCATTTGATGAGAAGTCAATTGCGTTAATTTTATCGGTATTTTCTCGAAATACCTTTGCGACTCTGAAGCTCCTCACTACCTGATCCACTAGTTTCATCTTCATGATTACTTTATGTTTTACTAAAAGCTTTTGTTTGGTTTTATTGCCTCTTTCTAGGTTAACGTTTGTTAAAAGTATACAAGAAACAAGAACGCAGCAAGTATAGTTATCTATACTCTTGTATATTTACTAATTTTAAAATGCCACAATTCCACTGTTACAAATAGAACCTTACTGTTTTTACAAATAATTATGGTCTTGTTGGATATTGTATATGTTTTCCGCAACTTTATGAAATTAACTTTTATTTGACATACGTGGTTATGGACATAGACATCTTGTGTATGATAGACATGACATGGATAATTTATGGAAAATATTTTAGTGTTTGTTTATCTATGGTGTCTATATATGCGCTTACAAAAATAATAGGATTAAATGTGCGGGAAGTTTTAATTCAAAATCGGTAATTTAAAAAACCTTTTAATTATTAATATACTAAAATATAAATGGTCCCAGTTGCTGGAATCATGTTCTTCTGAAAATGAGCCTCTGAGGTATGTACATTAATTTCTAACCCCACTTTTATGAAAAATAGTATCCATACTCATTGTTTAATTTATATCAAATTAACACTATTGAAATCTATTTAACATATTTATAAGTATGTTCACACGTTCACAGTATAACTAATTCTAAGATCATTAATTAGTACGACAGCTACCTATTTGTTATACTTCCCATTTCTTATGTTTATCACATCAAGTAAATATATAAAGACCGGTGAGCAAAGTTTGTATTACATCGCAAATTTCAAAATATACCTAATTAAAGTTCAGTGATATTCACAGGTAAAAATTATTACTGACATTTTTTTATTTTCTGGCTAAATTGGTTGTTACCTTTAAATGAAAATTATGCAAAACATAGGTACTTATTGGAACGTAGTTCTCCACCACTATAGTTATTTCCATTACGTTTATTTTAACAATTTACTGATTATTATTTGTTCTTTTTTTATAACAATTATTTATTAAAAAAAATATTTCATCATCATTGTCTTTTTATATAAAAAAAGTAAAAACTATTAACTATATTCTGCGTTTAGTGCTCTTCCAATTATTAAACGTCTTACTTCCGATGTTCCTGCTCCAATTTCATATAATTTAGCGTCCCTTAGATAGCGACCAGTTGGATAGTCGTTTATATATCCATTTCCTCCTACAAAAGTCAAATTATGAAAAATAAAACACAAATTCTCTCATTGCATCTCTTTCAAACTCAGGTAGTGATTAGGTACCATTTTTATTTTAAAAAAACAGATAAAATATATTATGGGAACAAAATGGAGAATGGTTTCTAAAGACCGTCATTTTATAACCGTTAGTCTATAACTTTCAAATTCAATTAAAAAGTTTAGAAAAAATCCTAATAGGACAACATGTCATGTCCTACCATTTATTTACAAGAACGTGGGCAAAAATTTCTTGAAGAAGTTATAAAATTACTAAAGTAACTGTATGCCTATTCCATGAAGTAGTAAATTTAAGTAAAATAATTAAAATTTGTACTCGTATATGTATACTTACCCAATATTTGAATAGCTTCTAGAGCTACTTTAGTTGCCTTTTCGGCAGAATATAATATAACACCTGCACAGTCTTTTCCACTTGCGTGATATTTCTTATCAACAGCACGGGCAACATTGTACAAATAGCTTCGACATACAGCTAAACTTAGGAACATGTCGGCTAATTTTCCCTGTAATAATAACAATAAATAACTTAACACATGTACATATAAATATAAGAAACAACTGAATTATGCTGAGCGTGATTAATTTGTTAATGAGTTCAAATAGTTGTCGTTCTTGTAATTTATTACTGCTGATTTAGACTATCCGAACCTCCAAAGCGAAATAGCCCTCTTTAAGAACATCTTAGTCGTGGAGATATTAAAAAAGAAAAGTTGGAAAATAAAGCGAAAAGAAAGTATTATAGTACATTCTACAATTTATTTTACAACAGCCTAAACAAAAATATTAGAAAAATATCAGATTTCTATCAGACTTAATAAAAGGACAACATGAAAAAAATATATATTTGCTATTATGTGCCTAATAGCAGAGAATACCAAGTTAGAAGAAGCTTTGGAAACAGTCGCTAACGGGAATTTTTTTTATCTCTTCACGACTAACCAAGATAGAGGGGTGATAGGTTCTGCATCTACACTGCGGGGCAGGTTCCTATCGGGGGCCGCTTCGTTATGGAAATACGGCTAGGCCCTTTACTATCTGATATTACAATAAATTCTAATTACATGTGGGCCCTGCTGTACTATGAAGACTATTTAGTTAAAAATCGAAAACTGGAACTTTCATAATCGCTCAGGGTTTTTAGGCGTCTCGAACCGAAAGGAGTAAAATTCAAATTAGTAGCGTATTTCTTAAAAAGTCAGAATTATTAACACCCCTATTCATGTTTTCATGTTTATACATATAAGTAAAAACTTATTTTGACTGTAGCTGAAGAAAAAACGTCGGTTAGTTGACTTTTTTGTGATTCACATTGCTATAAAGTGTGAACCATACAAATATACGGCAACAACAACTCACTATGTTCGTGTTGTCTTTTCCTACTGTAACCTAACCCTGCAGGACAATGCCCTAATTGCTCAGGATCATAGGATTATGGTAGGAAAAGACAGCACGTAGTAGTGAAGGTTGCTGTTTTTGGTTGATTTAGTTTTTCTTGAAAACTAGGTTGACCTGTTCACGTTATTAATTACATCCAGAGTTATATAAACGTGATGACAGGAAAGGGAGTGTGGTGGAGGGGGGTGTCAATAATAATATTAGACGTAGATAATTTGAACGCATAACTTACTCTTTTAGAAAATACACCATTGTTATGAATTTTAAACCAGCACGAATTTCACCCCATCTTGTTCGAGTCGCCAAAAAACTTACTTGCGGAAATAATGCAATATCTGGTAAAAAAAATTGAAGTCCATGAGGGGGTTCAGCTTTTTCTGAATTGCAGCCCTTTTTTGTTCGAGTTCATAAAAGATTTAAAAGTTTCAAACGAAAACTTTGATGTAGCGGGGGTTTGTTAAGTTTCGGGGTTAAAATGACAACCCCGGAGGTCAAAGATGAAATCAACCATCAGAAATTGATAACCATCAATCGAAGGCATTAAATTTTAAATATCACTCGTTTAAAATTACACGAAAATTAAGAACTCTACGTTAACTATTCAGTCGTTTACCACTTAAAACGAATTGGGATATGACTTACAGTTAGATTCGATTTCTGATAGTTGACTACCGTGTTCTTCAATATTTGAGGGACTTAGCTACCCCATAAAAATTTTACGAACCACCGCTGCACAACATCTTGGTCAGCAGTTTTCGGGCTAAATTATTTGCAACTTTCTGACCCTTTTTAAATCATGTATGTTTGCTTCATATTCATAGTTTAATAGTTCATGAGCAATATAAAAGCTTACATTTCTTTACCAACTTATATTTCATGATTTTCTTGTATACCAGCGCTGTCCAACTTATCATAGCCCGCGGGCCATATTTTCGTCACCTAACATTTCGGGGGCCAAGAAAATTTATAAATGTAGTCAGTTTATGTAAATTAAAAAAATTTTTTATTTATACTAAAGATAAAACCCTAAAATATTCGTAATTTATTAATGATAAGATTGTGGCTGTAATTGTTTAACAACAATATCAATAATATTAATTTAGTAACATAAATTTATTCATAGTAAAATGTACTCGCGGGCCGTAAAAATAATTTGGGTACCGACCGCCAGTTGGACAACCCTGTTCTATACTACTGAATGTATGACCGTCAAATTGCAAGAAAAGTTTCAACGCCCTTCACTAATTTTTTCACTAAATTTTATTAAAAAAAAAAAATAAATTACCTGGTTTGATAGAAGAAAAAATAGCTACGATTAATGACAATGAAACCCATCATATTTGTTTACCTGTATGAATTGAAATTCGCCTATTCTTTGCCCAAATTGCTTCCTTTCGTGAGCGTACTGGAACGCCACATCACAGCAAGCCTGCATTATACCAACAGGTCCTGCTGCTAGCACCAATCTTTCTAAATTCAAGCCACTCATCAATATTTTAACCCCCTTATTTTCCTCCCCTAGCAAATTCTTTACCGGCACTTGACAATCTTCGAAAACTAATTCACATGTACTAGATCCTCTCATTCCAAGCTTATCTAATGTCTGAGCTACTTTAAAACCGGGAAAATCTTTTTCTATTATAAAAGCCGAAATTCCATCTTTTCCTGGGACTTGTTTATTTGTTTTAGCGTATACCTGCAAGTCGAACCTTCAGTTTGCGTGATATTTCTTATCAACAGCACGGGCAACATTGTACAAATAGCTTCGACATACAGCTAAACTTAGGAACATGTCGGCTAATTTTCCCTGTAATAATAACAATAAATAACTTAACACATGTACATATAAATATAAGAAACAACTGAATTATGCTGAGCGTGATTAATTTGTTAATGAGTTCAAATAGTTGTCGTTCTTGTAATTTATTACTGCTGATTTAGACTATCCGAACCTCCAAAGCGAAATAGCCCTCTTTAAGAACATCTTAGTCGTGGAGATATTAAAAAAGAAAAGTTGGAAAATAAAGCGAAAAGAAAGTATTATAGTACATTCTACAATTTATTTTACAACAGCCTAAACAAAAATATTAGAAAAATATCAGATTTCTATCAGACTTAATAAAAGGACAACATGAAAAAAATATATATTTGCTATTATGTGCCTAATAGCAGAGAATACCAAGTTAGAAGAAGCTTTGGAAACAGTCGCTAACGGGAATTTTTTTTATCTCTTCACGACTAACCAAGATAGAGGGGTGATAGGTTCTGCATCTACACTGCGGGGCAGGTTCCTATCGGGGGCCGCTTCGTTATGGAAATACGGCTAGGCCCTTTACTATCTGATATTACAATAAATTCTAATTACATGTGGGCCCTGCTGTACTATGAAGACTATTTAGTTAAAAATCGAAAACTGGAACTTTCATAATCGCTCAGGGTTTTTAGGCGTCTCGAACCGAAAGGAGTAAAATTCAAATTAGTAGCGTATTTCTTAAAAAGTCAGAATTATTAACACCCCTATTCATGTTTTCATGTTTATACATATAAGTAAAAACTTATTTTGACTGTAGCTGAAGAAAAAACGTCGGTTAGTTGACTTTTTTGTGATTCACATTGCTATAAAGTGTGAACCATACAAATATACGGCAACAACAACTCACTATGTTCGTGTTGTCTTTTCCTACTGTAACCTAACCCTGCAGGACAATGCCCTAATTGCTCAGGATCATAGGATTATGGTAGGAAAAGACAGCACGTAGTAGTGAAGGTTGCTGTTTTTGGTTGATTTAGTTTTTCTTGAAAACTAGGTTGACCTGNTATTCTGTAACTGGAACTATACTAATGATTGCAATTGGGAAGTTTAAATTTAACTATTTTTTATTATTTGATTGTTTTTATTATTAAGAAATGCATGAATTACAAATTTCTAGTACAATATCACTCACAATAAACAAAATACAGTTAAAAATTCAATAACTTTTTAACGGTTTAGTGAATCGATTTGTAATTTTTACAGGAATTTTAGAATTGAATGAGGAACTTTCTTCCAAATTGTTATTTGTCTCGTAGCATTTTGACATACCTTCCAAACATCCTTAAGTTAGTGGTTAAACATTTTATCCCTTCTTATTGTATTGGGACACTTAAAAACTATTGTTTTTATTATTTGCTCAACTTACCACCAAAACATCTGCTTGTTCTCCATTTGTAATCCAAAATTTAGATCCATTTAGAACATAAGCGTCTTTTCGTTTTTCAGCGGACAGCCTCATAGAAAGTACATCGGATCCTGAAGAAGATTCGGACATCGCTAATGCACCGATGAATTCTCCAGAACAGAGCTGAAAAATGTAAGTGCCTAACTGAAATTATTAAAAATTAAATATACCAAAACAATAGAGGAAATTATTTGATACAAGAGATAAATTCATTTAAAAAAAATGCAGTTGTGTGTAGATCTTTTCCTTTTGTTTTTAGCTTTTTTATTTGTTGTATAAGATAATTTCCTAAAAAAAGTATAATGTCATTACACAGTTAAAAATGAAGGCTGTTCAAGGAAATGGTGTGAAGCGTACTTTAACTAATAGTTTTTTAATAGCTTCGAAAATTTGGTCCAAAAAAATCAAAAATCAGCAAATTCTAAATGACTTGATTTTTATATTAACTTGTTAACCATGTCTTAGAAAAAGTTCGCATAATAATTTTCACCAATCGCGTGCATATGATGAATCGAAACTGGAGAACTTTTAAAACTGTTGAAAATACATATTGAGCTTCATAGCTCTGCACAATTTATTCATCGTAAATTAAATTGTACTTACGAGTACCTGTTGCTAGCAGATTATTCAAATATGTATAAAAAATACTCACATTAATTCATTCTTCGGCTCGCAGGGCTCTTAAACACAACATTTCAATGCCATACAATTTTAAAAATTATTTCAAGTTTCTTAATTATTAATTTCAACTAAAATACCTAATAAATTTATTTCTACTGGGATTTTATTTTTACCAATTCGGGTCCAAATTGTAAATATTATGTTCGCTTACGAAGCAATGGGCAAATGAGATAAATTGTAAATATCGCTTTAAATTTAGTAAATTTTCCTATTACATTTTCTCCGTGCAGTAAAATACTTAAATATACTTAAAAATGTAGGGATGAGTTACAAAGATAGAACAGTGATACTTAGTTTGTATAAAGAGCAACAGGCAGTTTTAGAGCTAGGGATGCAACATAGAGAAGTAAATATTAGGAAGGGAGTCAGACAGGGATGCACACTGTCACCGCTACTTTTTAATCTATACATCGAAGACGCGATCAACATCATTAAAGACAGTACAACTGTAGGGATAGATATACAGGGGCAAAAAATTAGTATGCTTAGATTTGCAGATGATATAGCAGTATTAGCATCTAGCAAGGAGGACCTAGAGATAGCTTTAAATAAAATGGAAGCGGTACTGACAGATCAGTACTGTATGAAAATAAATAAAAGTAAAACTAAAATACTGGTATGCAAGGGAAGAAAAAGTAGGGAAAGAGCGAATATAAAGATAGGAGACGAAAAATTAGAAGAAGTGGCTGATTTTAGATACCTAGGAAGTCAGATAAGTGAGGATGGAAGGAGTAGTAGGGATATAAAGCAGAGGATAGCGCAGGGTCGTGTCGCCTTTAATAAAAAGAAGTCACTTCTATGCTCGCGAACGGTTAATTTAGAAATTCGAAAAAGGTTGTTAAAGGTGTATGTTTGGAGCACGGCGTTGTACGGGTGCGAAACATGGACAGTGGGAGCGGCGGAAAAGAAAAGGTTAGAAGCGTTCGAAATGTGGTGTTATAGGCGGATGATGAGGATATCGTGGGTAGAAAAGGTTAGAAATGAAGAGGTATTGGAAAGAATAGGAGAACAGAGGACTCTATGGAAGTCAATAAAAAATAGGCGAGATAGGTTGGTAGGACACCTTCTCAGGCATGAAGGTCTAGTCAGAGACATATTAGAGGCAGAAACAGGAGTTAGGAGGGGTAGAGGTAGACCTAGATTAGATTACTGTTCGCAAATAGTTAAGGATGTGGGTTGTTCTAGTTTTAGTGAAGTGCGAAGTTTAGCTCAGGATAGGAAAGAGTGGAGGTGCATGTCCAGTCTTAGGACTGACGACCTTATGATGATGAGTAAAATACTAGTTAATTTTACCTTGGGCAAATATTTCTTTTTTTGCTCTTCGTTTCCATTTCTGTGAATTTGATTAACGCACAAGTTCGAATGAGCTCCGTAACTCAAAGCCACTGCGGCACACGCCCGAGACAATTCCTCCATAATTACTACATGATCTAAGTAAGTCCCACCGGCACCCCCATAATCAGGATTAACTGTTATACCTTCCAATAAAGAGTATTCGTTTATCAGCAGGCTCATAAAAAATTACGAAAAATATCTTACTACATTAATATTGCAATAATTTTAATGCTAGGTATAGATTTTATGAGTTTGAAATTAAATAAAAATAATTATTTATTATGCTACATTTACCTAATGCTCCTAGTTTTCCTAGTTCTTTCCAGAATTGTCGCATTTCAGGAAATTTATTCTCTTGATCAATTTGCTTAGCTTTTGGAGCCAATTCATTTTGAGCCACATTGAATACTGTTTCTCTCAGCTAATGCAGATATTCAGAAATCTGATTAGTTATTGGTAAACATCAGAAATATTTAGATATTAATCAATTCCCTTAACTACTAACCTTTATTTGATAATCTTCCAATCCAAAAATCGCTTCATCGATGGGATAAAATTGGGAATATTGTCTTGTTGAAACGTAAGTTTTTAAAAAAAGTCGTGTCACTCGTAAAGCCATGATTTCGTACTGTTCCTAATATTATGAAACGCGTAGTTCTTATCTCGTTGACGTTTAAATATTTAGTAAATAAGATTGTTAACGAATTTACATATATGTTGTTTATTTGTAATTATTGCTTAAATAAGTGCGTTGCCTATAAATAAGATAATTAAATGCTATTTGGTATAATACAACGACTAGGGGATTGTTTCTGAAATTACGGAAACCTCTGTAATATTTATAGTTCTGCATTGGATTTAGATATAGGATCAAAATATTATTTTTACGTGCTTATCAAAATGCAGTATTTATGTAATTGGGTTGATGCTAGATTGCAAAATGTAACCCCAGAAATAATAAGCAAATAAAACTGAACAAATGCAATCGGCTAATTAAAGACTTTGTTTAAGCTGATTAAGAGTTAATGGTATTATTATTGGGTACCATTATAAGCATAAATAAAATGTAGACCAAGACGTGTAATACATTTTTTATTTAATAAATAACATTTTTAAATGTAAAATGGAAAGTGAATTTCAAAACATTGATTAAATATGTGGATCGTAAAATTGTTTATTAAATAATTAAATAAAACGTTGGTAATGGCTGTAATATTAGTACCTTCTAATAAGGTCTTGCAACTTTTTTATATAAGTAGATACGTAAAAACTATATTTGGAAAATTAGAGGAATATATATAATAAAAAATTGTACGAAAAAAATAAGTGTATTTCGGAGTGAATGCTTGTTCACGATATATAAAAAAAACTCCTTATTTTGGTGTAATTTTAATCCCACGCTGTATTTATGTAAGCTTGGATGATCTACAATGGTTTTTTGCACTTTCCTTTTCTGCAACTCAAGTTGTTATCATACAAGTAGGGTTGCCACCCGTATTGTACTCTATTTCGACTGTGCATACGTTATATTTTAGAAGACACATAAAGTACACAAAAATACTTTATATAAGGCCTTAAGTAAATATCGTATTTTTGAGAAAAAAATTGTACCAGCAGCATCACTTTCAAAAAAACATGCACTGCAGAAAAATGGCCATATTTACGGAACAACCTGATTTCCCAAATCTGTTCAAAGTAGTGTCACTTTTGCTGTCCGTTCCGGCCACTTCAGCATTTACAGAAAGGGTATTCTCTGAATAAAGCTTCATTAAAACTAAATAAAAATGAACTATTAGTTTACTTAAATCTTTGTTTTACCTGTGTATTAATGTGTGTGTTTAAGAGCGACAGCAATTTGTTACTGGCTTCTAGGTGTAACAAAAAATATGTTTTTTAAAACAAAAAATAAAATATACATACAATGTAGAAATCTTCCCGAAGTGAGTTAGTTTTTTAATATGAAATATTCTCAATTTCTCTCGTAGCTTAGTGGTCAAAGAATTAGCGCGTAAAGCCAAAGAGCCCGGGTTCGATTCCCGGTGGGGGTGTGACAACAGCAACAATTTTTCCTCATCAATTTGAGGTAGTGTGTAGTGGGTAAAAAATTGAGAATATTTCAAAAAAATACTTTATTTTTATGCTGAGTACTTTTTTTTTAACCTTCTGGTCGAGAAAAATACTTTATGTATAGCCTGAAAAGGTGGCAACCCTACATACAAGTGACCTTATAATCTAGTAAGTACCTACTTATTGGGCTTCAAGTAACGAGTTATATTGTGCATTTTTGTATATTATATTGTACACCAAAAGCGAAACGTCTGTGTTGATTATTGATAAATAAAACACTTTTCACTCCTTTAAATTGCTCGAGTAACCCCGTTGAACTTCTCTTATTGCATTCAACCCCATTGTTATTATCAAACACGTTTAACAAAGGCCGGCATTTTTCGCGACTTTACTCTTGTGAAACTATCTCTATTTTTTGTAGTAAATACCATTGTTACCTACAACCACAAAGTAGCCCAGAAAGATCACTCCTGACAACTTCCTTTTCACATTTAGATAGTGTCATTAAAATAAGTTCAACAGTTTCTTCCATAATAATAAGTTCAGGTTATTTATTTCGATATTTTAGACAGACACTTCAATTGTCAATAGATCTATATTGAATAGGTAATAACCGAATAGGGAGAAACGACAAAATCCTAGATTTCACTGTAGTGTAGTTTTCTGTTCTTTTGAAAATCTAATTTGATCCCCGCCGATAAAATTTGCTATAATTTTTAACGGCCCCTCGTATACCTACCTACAGTAAGGTTATCATTTTTATACTAGATTTAAGCACAGCGCAGATGCAGACAACATTGTGAAATGTGGTGCCTTTGTACCTATGCTTTGTACGTATTAGATATCACATAAACCATAAACGTTCAACGTTATTAATAGTTCGCGATGTTATAATTTATAAAAAACAATGCGGTGAGCTTTGCGTGTTGTGTTTTGAAGACGTACACACTTATACATATGTTTGGCGCCTATGTATTAAGGTAAGGATTACTATCATTCACTTATTGAAATTAATAACCAGTAGGTATCATTCACATCGGATATTAGACGATGATTTTTAATATAGGGATATAGTCATACATCCTAGTAGTAATTCTTCCCCTAATACCAATGAACAAGACTATTCCAGTAATTTAAATTGCAGAATAGTCCTGTTCATAGGAATATACTGCCGAAATCCACTTTAACACTTCTTAAATATCCATAAATAAATAATCAGCAGTTTTTTTATAATACAAAATTAGAAGCTTAATATTATCTATCTGTAGCGTCAGACCATATCATATTCACTTTGTTTTTTTTGTCATCGCAAATAAAACAAAACACAATCGTAGACTAAACTTTGTACAAATGCTATTTGGCTATTGGAATTTCCTACTTTATTTTTTTGCAATTTGAAACAGAAAAATTGGAGACTTAAACTTACTTAATGCATAGACATAGAGGATAATTTTACTTTCTCTTTCAAATAAAATAAATGCAGTGGTGGTACACGGAGAAAAAAATCCGTAACTGGAAATTTTTCTAGCTTGAACATTATTTGTCCCCTTGGCAGAGGTATTGTTTTAATTTCCAAAATTCGAATTGCTCAGTTTCTCTAAATTTATTAAAATTATTATGTTACATTACAGACTGTCTTATTTTGAATTGAGACTCATAGACACAATCTATTGATCATTCTTCCCTTATTTTAAATTCAGTTTTTTAAAATCAAAGCAATATGAGGGTTAAAAGTGTTTAAAAACCACAGCCGACGTTTCACAAGGCTAGTCTTTTTAGTTAAATGGTACATGCTCTAAGATCAAGAAAAATTAAAAATTGTTGTTTAAATAAACTAAATTAATAAACCAACATTAAAATTAAATAATAAATATCGTTTGTGTATGATTGTTACCATGTGGTATTTAATTCTACAACTTGTTATAATAATTTTAAGTTTTAGTTACTTATTTATAGAAGTAATTTTTATTGCGAATTCATTAGCATTATATTTTTAACTAAAAAATTAGCCTTCAGAAAATCTAGGCGAAACGTCGGTTGTGGTTTTCGAATAAACAAAGCACTTTCAACCCCAACATTGCTTTGGTTTAAAAAAAACTAGCATTGAACTTACCCTTCACAACTGATTTAATTTTTCTTGTTGTGCTAACCATATACACCCTAAGTCATCAACAATCCTAAAGAAGAAACAACAAATACATATTAGCAGTACTATCAGAATTTTGGTGAAATATCGCTGTATATAATATATGTATGTATATTGTTGTTACTTTGATTTTCTCTTCATTATCTTGAAAACATTGCAAGTTGGTATTCAGAGTCATATTAACGTTGATTAGTATTGACAATCTTAGGATGATTTCCACCCGGTGATGTTATAGAAAATCAACATAACTGTTGCAGAAATCCTCCAAAAATTGCACCTCAAGAAACCGCATCCAAAAATTAATTACTTATCGTTGAAATTTAGAAATGCAATGGGACAAACTAAACCCAGTGATGGTACAAATGCATCAGACTGTGCTTAGTTGATCCAACTGCAAATCCGATTCTCGTAAAACGATTAACAACAACTAATAATATTGAAGAAATTCAACAAGTGTTTACATTTAGGAAACTATGATTGTGATATGAATAGAAGACACATCACACCAATAGTTCCTTAAATCTAAACCTTTGAATAACCACGAACCATAACAATTACTTATATCAGAAGTGTATTTGATTGACTTCTCCCACACAATTCTTTGCTGAATCTAGCTTTATGAATTCAATTAATCATAAGTTAGATCACCAAAGAACAGTGAAGTAAGAAAATAAACCGCTGTCTGCTCACCTTAAATTAATAAAAATTAACGCCTTTTCGTAAGAATCGCCAACAACCAACTAACTTTTTACCTACAACAGACACAAATTCCATGAATCATTTTGTAAACTTCAATTGTTTAAAACATATAAGTACCACCTATGTTATATTAACATTATAAGTTGGACGTTATACACCTATCTACAATTGATTATAAACAAAAACAAGTGACCACATTTAATGCCTTTATCTGACAAACCACATGTATCTACTGTAGATGTTACTTTACCACAGTATTATAAACAAGTTTCTATTTAGCAAATATTTAAAATTTAACTTACTGCTAGACTGCAAAGGAACGCTTTGGAACTTATGAATAATTACTCGAGGGATTGTGCTATTTATACAAAAGTGCTCCTAATTTAACCCCCCACCCATTAATAAGTGATTAAGGGCCAGTACAACTGCTAATTAGATTTCTAAATACACCAAAATTAAATGAAGTTCTGTGGAACTGAACTATCTAAATAAAATAGTAAAAATGTAAATTTGACATATAGGCTATTAAATAAAAAAGAATTGCGACACACCAAAAATGATGAAGTCACAAAGTATTATTAAATATCGGGGTGCGTTCTTGAGATCCAAACGAAGTAGCTCATTTTTTAGTTTTTCGCGATAACTCACAAATAATGCACTTTAGGAGTTTTTTACAGTAATACTTTTTAGCAGAAAATTAAATCTCCCATCGGAATACCTTGTTGAAAAAATATTTTGCTATATTTAGTATCAATCAATCAATAAAAGATATGAATTCGACGAAAATCACGTTGGTCATTTTTTTTTTCAGTTTATAACTGTTTTTTGAGGCGTTTTAGATGTAACAAACCTTAATAGAAAAGAGAGTTTATGGAAAATCACAAATTTTATCATTCTTTTGAACTTACGACCAAAAACGCCTTAAAAAAAAGTTGTGATAATTTACTAAAAGAAAAACGTGATTTTTGTTAAATTTTTATCTTTTTATTGTAAGTATTTTTGATACTAAAAATAACAAAAGAACTTTTCAACAACGTATTCCCATGGGAAATTTAATTTGCTACAAAAAAGTATTATTGTAAATAACTCATAAAGTGCATAATTTTTGAGTTATCGTAAAAAAACTAAAAAATGAGCTTTTTGGATTGGATTTAAAAAATGCACTCTCATATTTGATAGCACTGTGATTTTATTTTTAAGTGTCGAACTAACACATATAACAATAAAAATAGGTGGACTCGATTGTTTAATACTACAACCCCTATTCAGTAGCCTAAGAAAAATGTTTAAAAAACTTAATCTCTCACTGAGGTTGTCACCTTCGTTGTCGAGGCCCATTTTAGAATTTTAAACTTTTTTGTATAATTTTGGATTTTAGTGTTTTATTTAGATTTCTAACTAATTTTTACAAAATTTAAATATGTAATAGGTACCGGTTGTTTAATGCCTACGGATATATATATATTTTTTAATCAATAGATAACATTTCAGGTGGTTTTTGTTTTTTTTTTGTGGCCAATTTAGAAAAGTGTAATAGGTACTTTTTGATAAATTAAATGTAAATGAATTTAGATTCTATTAAGCATCGAGGCCCGTTTAATTAAGCTTAATTGATTAGAAAAAAAATGCACTTTTTATATAAACGTGTAATACTGGTAAAAACATATTTCGCCATGAAATTTAGCGATCCATAGTTACGTTATTTAATTGATAATACTTGAAACAATATTTCATATAATTTGTATGTAAATAAGTAGGTATATACCTATAACTATTCAGGTAATATAACAAATAAACAAAACTTATTGATAAGGTTTCGATGGTACGGGGTTGTTAAAACATGCTTAAATACGTAATAACACAAAAACAAACAAAACTCAACAATTGAGTGAAGCTGTAACCCTGCTAACGGCTTTTTAGCCGAAACAATTGTCTAGTTTTGTCGAATAGTTTTTTATGCTATTGCATACAAAAAATATTATTTAAAGTAATCGAAAATTAAATATTCATTGAAAATAATGGTAAAAGTATTCATCGCTTATTAGAGTAAATAACCACAGGTACTACTATTTAATTAGGGAATTTTTATTTTATTTGTTTGGTTGATATTAAGTTCAAAAAGTGAAATTTATATATTTCCAAAATCGAAGTTTAGATGTACCTACTGTTAAATAAATTTATTCCTCATTCCATATACATACTATACACATATGTATTTTGTACTAATTCCTTATTATACATAATTATTCCATAAGGATTGGAAACAAATATTTTTTTCGCCGAAGTGATTTATGAATTTTAACGTAAAACGTATTACTGAGCATTCATGCCTAAGCAGTTTTTAATTTGTTTTATAACTTCAAAAGAAAATACCGCATGTTACGTTACTCATTGAAAGAAAATGGTTTTTAGTTTGATGAGTACCTCTAGCTATACAATAAAAATTGCTATAAAAAGGCTTATTAAGTTTTACTTAGATATTTACAGAAAAACAATTTTTAGTTAAATAGTGTTAAACAAATGTATATATAACTAAAAATTGTTCGACATAATTAAACCTCAAGTGTAGTTTTTTTTTTTTTTGATAATAATACGAATACGTTTAATATTTTTAAACAGTTGTATAGAGGGATTTAGAATGTAGATAAATTCGTATTGTTAAATTAGTTCCAGGGTGATTAAATTAATTAATCAAAATATAATTTGCATATTTGCTATGTGCAACGTCAGCTGAAATATTTCAATCATGTATTTATTAGTAATGGTGATGGGTTATCTCATTATTAGTAATTAGACCGCAAATGAAATTTTTCATTCCATCATTTAAAGACGATTTGTTAGGATCAATTTTTAGTTTAAATCACTATGGGATATTAATGCAGACTAACTGCAAATAGATATTTAATTGTTACTGGCATGGATGAATTTTAATGTTTATTAGCGAATTAGTATAATGTACTTTACCTTCAAATTTCAAGATTTCACAAATATTTTTATAAATTGTCATTATTTTGCAAAACTAAATACCTGTACAGGTCAATATTTGTAATATATCAAATACATCCTAAATGCAATTTTAGATACATACGTTAATTTAATAACAACATTAACAACAAGTTATGAAGTAGGTTTGAAAATATTTGTTGAGAAACATTACTTTGTATTAGAATTAATATTCCGCTCTTATTGCAAAAGATTATTTTGACATGCCTTTATTCGATTATTTAATAGACAAATATTTACTAATATTCTCTAAAAGTAATAATAATCTGATTAAAACCTCAATTAATTCAACTAAAATCATGTTAATACCTTAGTATTAGTAATTACATTAAAAAATCGAGAATTTCGCATATTTGTTTTTTATAAATTTTCAACGAGATGAAGACATTTTATATGATCTTAACGCTTTTATTTAAGTTCTTGTAACTTGAACTATGGTTATGGTAGGAAAGGATAACACGAACAAAGTACTTACATTGTTTGGCATCGTAATCTGGTATTATTAGCAATAGTAATGTACGTAGAAGCGATATTTTCGAAACAAAAGTTAAAAAGTGTTACAGTAAAGCAGAAATTTTCCTTAGCTTGAATATTCTGTAACTGGAACTATACTAATGATTGCAATTGGGAAGTTTAAATTTAACTATTTTTTATTATTTGATTGTTTTTATTATTAAGAAATGCATGAATTACAAATTTCTAGTACAATATCACTCACAATAAACAAAATACAGTTAAAAATTCAATAAATAAACTTTGTTTAGTATAAATTGCTTTTCTACAAATGACTTAATTAGTATAAGTTACTTTTATTTTTTTCCATCACACTTTCATGTTATTATTACGTATTGATATATTTATTCACAGTAGGACAAAAAGCAAATAAAAAAAGTGGTAAAAGAAGTACTTACTAAAACCATTTCTTTACAAAATTTGGTATTTTGTGCTATTTAATACAATTTTAAAAATTATAAACCCTGTTGTTGTTGTTCACCGCCGACTTTAACTGAACATTTTTGTATTGGGCTTAATCATACGATAGCTTCAATGCATCCTTTTTTATTTTGAAATAGTTTGATTCATCTTTTTACCATTGTATATGGGCAGGTGAATATAAAAGTACACCTGAATAAAATTAATTTTCTGTAATTCAAACAAATACCTACATACTTGTTTGTTCAAAAACTAAATAAACAGTTTTTTAATAATAATAAGTTTAGCTGTGCAGATCGATATATTGAAAATATTTATATTTTTATTTGTAGTCTGATTTACTTGAAACTTATTGGTCTTAATGTTCAGTGATAGAGAATTAAATAAACTCGCATTTTGGCAGTTTTTAAAAATCGACTCTTAACGGGTGAAATTGGGCTGCTACGTTTGCATATAAAATCCAAGGTAGCAAATTGATATAACATTACAAAATTAAAACTGTATAGGTGCGAATGGTGGTTAAAAGTTTTTATGTAAAAAACGGACAGACAGACACACAAGCGATCCTTTCAGGGTTCTGTTTTCATTCGGACGTACAGAACCCTGACCCGAAAAAACATTGTAATTGAAAAAAAATTTTCTCCTATGCATTCAAACTGCAAATGTAAATTTGGATGCACAATATTGTTTTGTTGAAAGATTTACCACGTTATGTTCAGACCATAGACTTTTTATTAATTTTTCTGTCATCTATAAGTAAATAACTATTTTAAGTATTTTTTTCAAAATTTTAGGTTCAGTAGTTTCGGAGGTAAAGATGGGGAATCGTCAATTTTCATCTATTTTCTTAAATAACTTCAAAACTATTATTGTTGCGTCTTAACCAATTGTTAAAACGCTGTATTAAAATACATATTGTAGTTCGACTTAATTTTTATTTTTTGTGCAAGTACAAAGTTTTTTCCTTTTTTTTTTTNATTTCAAAAGATTTTTTATTTTTTCCAATCTGTGAAAATGACTAGGTGGCTTTTTATCAAGTTTACAAATTTTGTTTATAGCAACTGTGTCTAAAGATTCCAATTCGAAACAAACATCTTTCATTCTGTACCGCGAGGTTGTATTATTAAAAATTGTTGTTACAAACTTCCAGTTTATGACATTAACGAGCATTAGGAATTCTGATTTTACCATTACACATATTTTTTTCTGAACATAAATAATTTTTTCCGTCGCGAACGGTGTTTATTTTCAAAACAACCACAGTCTGCGATCCGGGTTCTAGTATCTGCTCCGAAACAGTTGAAATCTTATGAATCAGCTGATCAGAGTTATTTTTAATCGCAGTGATTGTATTATTACCTAATGTGAACAATGGTATTTCCTTTTTATCATTTTTTAAAATGGATTTTGAAAAGTCTATATTGCAATTGTAATTTTGCAAGAAATCTAAACCTAAAATTCCATCGAAAGAAGATTCAATATCTAGAACATAGAATTTATGATGTTTTCCTAATAATTGCAAATTGATACTTTTAGTACTGTTAAGATTGTTTCCACCAATTCCACTAACATTTACATTTTCATTTTGCAAACTCTCTAAATTTTTAACTTTACAAGGTTTTATGATAGAAATTGTGGCACCTGAATCGATTAAAAATTTTAGATTGAAGTTTTTTATTTTGACAAAAAATAGGGTAGATTCTGTTAAGTTTAAATTTCCAATTCTTTCATGTTTTCCAGCATTTGATCTTGTTCCAAAATTTGAGTGTCCGAGGCTGCTTCGCGAAAATTTTCGTCGGAGAGTTCGTATTCAAGGGTTTCTTCGTTGCAAAACTCCGATTCAGTGACCGCTAGATTTTCTACGCATGTTTTTATTACACTGATTCCACCACCTTCACTTTTAACCTGAACTTGTGGACGTTTCGCATAGCAATTTTGAACATCATGACCCAATTTATGACAATATGTGCATTTTTTTATAACTAATTTTACTGGGGGTCTATTAGGGGTGAACGGCTTTTGGACATTTACAGATGCAGGTGTGATTGTTTGCTGATTGTTGTTAACAGAACGGAAAGAATTTTGTCTAATCATAAATTGTTGATTTTCATAATCTTGGATTAAATTTGTTATTTCGACAATTGATGATGGTCTCTGCACACCAATATATGAGCAAAAAGGATCTTTCAAACCATTACTAATTGTTAAAAGAGCCGACTTGTCTTGATATTCTCGCAACAATTTACGAGCATTTTCATCATGTGATGAATCATATTTTATAAGCTTTTGAATGCGCATTAAATGTTTTTCGACACGTTGCACAAAATCTAAAGGTTTTTCGTTTACCAATTGCTTTAAATGAGTCATCTCGAAAGCAAGACAGTGAATATCTAAGGATTCACCAAATTTTTTTAGCAATTCGACTTTAATGTCTGACCAGGTGGTTAGTTCTAACGACGTTATATGATCTAATGCAGGTCCATCTAGCTTGGATTTTACAATAAATTGAAAAATATGTTGTTCCTGCGGATCAAATCGAGTATGTATGAAATCCACGACATCTATAAAGTTATGAAGTTGTGAATTTTTACCATCAAATTTCTGAATAAGCTTAAATGCTTTATCATAGTCAATAAAATTTTGAGTAGCGTTACCACGGTTTCCTTGTGAACCCGCCTCTGTCATTATGAATTAAATTCTCAAGAAACACACAAAAATAAAAATAATTATAAATTTGAATTAGTAAAAAGGGAATGCGCAAACTTCATTAACGGTTTGCATGGGTCATTCAAAACGACTAACCCACTACCAACAATCTGCTTAATCAGCTTTGTGACTCCAATAGTCAGGGTGGAAACTCCAGGACTCCGTTGTATTGCGGACAATTGGGATTCCAGTTTAACCAAAAATGGTTAGAAGAGAAGACTCAATGATCTGGCGTTTTTCCAGTTGAGCTTCAGTGAGAACCAAGAGCAACTTTCAGCGACAAGACACCGAAGCTTCGTGACGTCTGTCATGTCTTCGACGATTACACTTGTTCCAAGATAAATGCACAAAAGCAAAGATATCACTATCTTCTTGGAATCCTACCGACTGCGCCAGTTAAACTAC
>NW_020439021.1:2352385-2361155 GCF_000699045.2 Agrilus planipennis
TTTTTGACTGTGGTGTAAACAGTTTTCGCAATTTTTCAATAACCAAGACGGTATTTTAAAAACAGTCGTAGCAATTAAAACATCTATTACGTTATTTTCTTTAAAAATATATGTTTCTCTTAGTTCAGCTATTGTACATATTTCTAAGACTTCTGATGAAGCTGATATTAATTTACCTCTATCCTTAATTTTTTGTAGACAACTTTGTGATTCGTTAGTGACCAATATTTTCTCACAATTCGTGCATTTAATTTTTCTAACAACTTTCTTTGCTACGAATCTGGCAATATAACCAACAACATCATTTACATAAGTTTTATTACAGATGAAACAATATTGAACCATTTTTTTAGTTATTTTAAAAATAAATTTAATTTACAGATCTATTTGGTAAATAAATTAATACAGAATAAAAATATTTATTCTTCACATAAAATACAGAAGACGCGACGCAATATCAGATGCCACTATACGTACTTATTAGAGTTCCCAACCCTTCCGGATCGCTCGGGAGACTCCGGTAATAATAAAGACCTCCCGTGGCCACAATAATTTCTCCGGTTTGTCGAAAATTATATGCATCCGTTGCCTTCATGTCACTACTTGTTCGCATATCCGCGCGCCGCTGCCGATTTAAACATTTTCGTCTCGTCATCGATGATGTTAATTCGGCGGTGTCCGTTTCTGTCTCGCATGCCCGCTCGCGACTTGCCGAGCGCCGAGCCCACTGTTCGGAACCGTAGGATAATTATATTATCGTACACATACGATAATTTCATGTCTACGTACGATGTAGGATATCATATTATTATCTTAAAAACTACTTACGATTTATGGTATGACCGACCATCCTCGGATGCTGTTAAAAAATATTTCTCTAATAATTGTTCGATTTTTCTAATTTTCTGTTTTTTTTCTGTCGTGGTCGAAATAAATTAAGCTACGGGTCCTGCAGAAGGCAGTCGATGGCGCTCAGCAGCAGCATCCTCTCCCAACCCCAATAGCGCTCGGCAGCCGCATTGAGTCTTCCAGTTTCAAACTGCAACCAAAATCTAACATCAAGTGTCCATTTCTACCCTTGAATCCAAATGAAACGGGGAAAGCGTGCCCCGGACGCAAGGTACGGCTGGCCGCCGCGCTTTATCCCGTGCTGGTGTCCTCCGCGCCGAGACCCGCCACCACTCCGACTAACAAACCCCACCGTGGTATGGACTGTTACGTCTCGAAATGTAGGATTTGATTTTGTTTCGGACGTACCTCGATTTTTTTGGTTTTTCGTATGAATCGTTCTAACACACGACTTTAAACTAATATTAAATAATGTAAAAAGTTGGTGACACTACCCGTTCAGTCTAATTCACTGTTTATACAAATTTAATTATTTAGCAAAGTAATTTCTATAGAACACCCAGTAAATAAAAGTATTCACTTTAAATCGTAATAGAAGAATCTTTATTAGGCTAATAATAAATCTTACTAACTAAAAGAAAAACCAGGGGATATATATATACGAGGGCGCTATCAATGTTTGCTTGTGCGATAATGATAATGATTTCTGGTAGTCTTTACAGGACCCAGCAGAACTCTTCAGGGCCCTTGAGTGGAATTACCAGCCGCTACTCGGAGCGCCGGCCGATCGCACACTGTTCATCGGAAGCCCGGAATGACAGACGTACATCGTGCCCGAGTAGTGCCAACATCCCAAGTTATAGGTTATGAAAAAATATGGCGTTCTGTTACGATGACACTTGACACGCGGGAATATTTAAAATAAAGAAAATTATAGTTTTCTTTACGTGTATATATATCGTATTCTTTTCTCTCTCTAAATATATGTAAATACTGTAAATATATACGTATATAACGACACCTGCATACTTTCTTTTCTTTTACTGCACGACGTATCCGAACTCATGCTCACACACACACCCCGAGAGCTAGATTGACGATAGAAGACTAGCGCCCAACATGAAGATCTGAATCAACGAGCTTCTGAAAGGCGACGTCAAGGGCAAGACACCGCTGGCATGGACACCAGAAGTGAAAACCGCGTTCGATGCAGTGTTCGGAACCGTACGATAATTATCGAACACATACGATAATTTTATGTCTACGTACGATGTACGATATCATATTATTATCGTACGCAGATTGTACGATAATTTTCATGCATTCAAAATTTATTTTATTCTTACCCTCTCAGACAATATCACGAAGACTTTTTTTTATTCGCGAATATTTTTTTTCTTTTAGGAAAAACACGTGGTTTTTGNATCATCACTCTTATCTTCTTGGAAATTTTCTTCATTTTTGTTATCATTTTCTTCACTGTTATTATTATTATTTTTAGCATTCTCTCTCTGGAATCTCTGCTTAGAAAACCTGAACCATGCTCCAACAATTGTACCAAAATCACTTTCAGACAATTTTTTGTCTATAGCAGTAAAGAAATCTGCAATAATGAAAAAAATTTTTTACATAAATATTATATGTTTAGAATCAAATGAAACTAGAATAGAAGAGATGAAATATTGTATTTCATTGTTATTTTTATGGAAAATACTACCTTTGCACACACCTATGCAAGTAAGATTATTAATAGCGAAGTTGTTTCGGCGACCAAGCCATGAATAATTTCTTTACAATTTTTAAGATTTCTCTTTCCAAGTAAAGACCTCAACATCCCGCCCGCCTTGAAAGAGTATCTTTCAACATAATAAATTATATCCCAACTGTAAATATTTACATCAATACACAATTTAATACTCCTTAAATAGTTAAAATTATCCCCAGTATTCTTAAAATTAATATAATACACCCGTGTTATACAATAATCTTAGACACTACAAAATTATTTCACCCATATTTACACAATATAATATGTTACACAATTTTTTTTCAGTTTTATTTATTCTCATTACTATAATACTAGCTTATTCACTAATTGTCCGATAGAAAATTTTTTACTATATTATCTTTATCATATATATTCAGTCTGTATTTTTCTTACTTGGTAAAATGTATATTTTTGATACAGGTCTTTTAATTGTTCCTTTTGCTACGCGCACTGACACTACACAAGTCACAATATCACTTCCCATATGATTATTAACAATACGTCAGAGGCCACTGCATCGGCGGCGTGTTATCCTCACGTACCAGTACCATATCTCCAGGGTTCAAATTGCGGAATTGAAACGATGTTATTGTGCAATTTTTCATGAATAATACGTGGCTCATTTGATGCCCATTTACAAGTTGAAATCCTGCTGTTCTAAGAATTGTTTTGAGTTCGTTTTTTAATTGTTTGGCATCCTCAATAGTTCCAGCTCCTGTGAGAAGATCGTCAACAAAAAAATCATGTAATATCGAATTGGTAGCTATGCTTGCTTTTGGATAGTGGACTTTACATTGCTTGTCAAGTTCGTTTAAACACTGAGTTGCCAGAAAGGTTGCAGATGCTGTTCCATATCTGACTGTATTTAGTTCGTAGATTTTTACAGGTAATTCGTCACTTACTCGCCGTAATGTTCGTTGCATTGGACGATCTTCCTTTCTTACTAAAATTTGCGTGTATATATATATAATAAAACAGAAAAAAGTACCACTTGTACAGGTGCAGGTGCATGTTGAATGTTATTCAAAGATAAGCCTGATGATGAGTTCGCGGAGCCGTCGAACACTACACGTAGTTTTGTTGTGGTACTAGGTTCCTTTTTAACAGGATGGTGATGTAAGTAAAAGTGCGGTATGTCATGAATTCCTTTAGTTTCCTTAATTTCAGTCATATGTCCCAGTGCTTCGTATTCGTCCATAAATTTGATGTATTCTATTTTTAAGTCCAGATTTTTACTAAATTTGCGTTCCATCGTTGTTAATCTTTTATAAGCTAAATTTCTTGAGTTACCTAATTTTGATATGTTATCCTTGAAAGGAATACTTACCACGAAGCNACAAAATAAAAGTAGCCCTGACGATACTGAAATACAAACCATAAAAAATGTATTTGAACAAGTTGGTTATACTTTATTAAATATAATAAATTACTATTTGCTCTCACAAATTTGAAATTTGCCGCTCTTATCACGTGTAGTAGAACCAAGAGAAATAATATTTTCCATACAAAATAAAAGTAGCCCTGACGATACTGAAATACAAACCATAAAAACTGTATTTGAACAAGTTGGTTATACTTTATTAAATATAATAAATTACTCATTAGAAATACGAGTAGTACCACACAAAATGAAATGTTCAACAGTAGTGCCAATATGAAAAGTCAGTAGAACTACAAGAATAGAAGAATTCAGACCGATAAACATGTTACTGCATGAAGTAAAATATATTGTTGTATACTCTAAAATAAGGGTAGATTATATAATAAATCATTATAGACAGTAATTGCTACCCCCACTACGCTAGATAAGATTTTTTGTATAAAAGGGGATGCTCTGTCTACCACTTCCAAATTTCAACGAGGCCAAGAGAACCAGAATCGGCTTGCACTCCTTAATGAAAATCTAAGGCTGGATCACCTCAACAAAGAAGAAAGAAGTTCTTTACAACAAATCTGCAAGAACTTTAATCACATATTCTATCTTCCGGGTGATCAACTGTCCTTCACAACAGCCATCCAACACGAAATACCGGTCACTAACACAGGTCCAATCTTCACAAAAACTTATAGGTATCCCAAGGTTCATGAAGCGGAAGTCAATAAGCAAATAAACAAAATGCTGGAACAGAACATAATCCAACCCTCTACGTCACCGTGGTCCTCTCCAGTCTGGGTCGTTCCTAAAAAAGCCGACGCTTCGGGAAAAAAAAAGTGGAGAATTGTGGTGGACTACAGGAAATTAAACGAGGTCACCATCGGAGACGCATATCCATTACCTATGATCGAGAGCATACTAGACCAACTAGGACAATCGAAATATTTTACTACGTTGGACTTGACTTCCGGGTTCCACCAAATCAAAATGGCCGAACAAGAAAAACAAAAGACAGCCTTTACAACTCCTCTAGGTCACTATGAATATAACAGGATGCCCTTTGGATTGAAAAATGCTCCGGCGACCTTCCAAAGGCTGATGAACAACGTCCTTACCGGACTACAAGGCGTAAAATGTTTTTTGTATCTGGATGACATCGTCATTTACGGAAAATCACTCCAAGATCATAACAACAAATTAATAGAAGTCTTTCGACGCCTCGAAGAGCACAATTTAAAATTACAACCGGACAAATGCGAATTCCTTCGAAAAGAAGTCGCCTATTTAGGACACATCATATCCGACAAAGGAGTTGAACCCAATCCGGAAAAGGTAAAAGCGATTCAAGGAATCAGGAAATTAAAAAACCCCAAGGACATAAAATCTTTCCTAGGTATTACCGTAAATTTATTCCGAATTTTTTAAAAATCGCTAAACCTCTAACAACATTGCTAAAAAAGGATGCTAAATTTCAATGGTCAGAAGAATGCGAATCGTCATTCAACACTCTCAAGAATATACTCACCAAGGAACCGATTCTCCAATATCCGGATTTCCAGAAACCGTTTATTCTGACGACCGATGCATCAAATGAAGCCATCGGAGCCGTATTATCTCAAGGAAAAATAGGAGCGGATCTTCCGATCTCGTACTATTCCAGAACTCTGAACAAGGCGGAACAAAACTATTCGACCACCGAGAAGGAACTTCTGGCGATTGTTAAACATTTCCGACCCTATCTTTTCGGACAGAAGTTTACCATCTGCTCAGATCATAAGCCGCTAATGTGGTTAATGAACTGCAAGGACCCTTCGAGCCGGTTGGTACGTTGGCGCCTCAAACTTCTGGAATATGATTACGAAATTCACTATAAACCAGGAAAATCCAACACTAACGCTGATTTCCTTAGTCGACCAATTAATCAAATTAATCATGACAACAAATTAAACTTTGAAGATTTCAAGACTTATCATCAAAAGAACCTCGAAATACCAACTCCTCCGATGGATAAAACGGAAAAAACGAAAATCATGAATTTAGTCATTCCCTTCGCATGCGACGCACTCAGCGGAAACCTTCATTACGACTACGTAAGGCAAAATTTTCCAACCACAGATCTCACAAGCAAAAATGTTGGAGAAGTAAGAACGCTTAGACTACCAGCCCAAACTATTTACCTAATATACATTAAGCAATTCACCATGGATTCTGCAAACTACCAAACAGTATTTGATACTCTAATTAACTTAAAAATCGTCCTCGATTTTAATAAAACAAAATCATTCACAATCATCAACCTGAGTATTCAAAATCCCTTACTACAACCAAACACGTTAGAAAGTCTTTTACATTATATATTCGAACATTACGATTATAAAATCTTAAACAATGAAAGACTCTACATTCAAACCCCAGAGGAAATGGAGTTAGTTTTAATCGAAAATCATGATCATCCCATATCAGGACATCAAGGCTTTCAACGGACTTACGAAAACATCAAGGAGCGGTACCACATGAAAGCGTACATCGCGGATTACATCCGAAAATGCCAAATTTTCCAAGAAGCTAAAACAAATTTTAAACCGAACAATACTCCGATGCTGATCACCACAACATCTAGCAAATTTTGTGAGCAACTGGCGATGGACATAGTAGGACCTTTGCCAGGAACCGAGAACGGCAACAGATTTATTTTAACCCTTCAAGATGATCTTACAAAATTCATACAAGCATTCGCTATGCCCGAGCATAATGCTAACATCGTAGCCGTTCACTTTCTAAAATTCTGCACACAATTCGGTTTTCCAGATAGCATATTATCCGATCAGGGTAAAGAGTTTACTTCCAACACCTTCAAGGAATTCAATAAGTTAATCTCTGTAAAACAAAAATTAACAAGTCCATATCACCCACAAACTAATGGTTCATTAGAGCGAACACACCTGACCCTTAAGGACTATTTCAAATGTTATGTAAACAAGGATCAAAATGATTGGGACCAATATCTAAATTTAGCTGTATACTCTTATAACACTCACATCCATAAATCAACCAGTAAAACACCATATGAATTAGTCTTTGGTCAAACCCCTAGAATCCCCAATACATTAAATCATCCTAAACAAAAACCTAATTATTCAGATTTAGCTCAAGAAATAAAAGTTACAGAAAATAAGAGAAGTAGCAAAAGAAAATCAGTTAGCAAATAAAGAGAAATCAAAGCAAAATTATGATAAAACTCATAAAAAACAATACAATTTTAAAGAAAATGACTTAGTTCTCGTATATAACTCTTTCGCAAAAAACACTAATAAAAAACTCTGTAAGGATTATAAAGGGCCTTATAAAATCATTCAAGTGCATAAAAATAATACTGCATCAATTAAAATAACTAAAAACAAGTCAAAAACATATCACTTTAACCTTTTGAAACCTTATGTTTCAGAAAAGAAGAACTAAAATCACGAAGATGAAAGCCATTATCCACACTATCATTATTCCTTTTCTCTTCCACTTCTCTCAATCATACACTATCACAGCAATAAATAGCTCGAGTGGAATATTTTACAATCACCTAGGCAAAGCTAAAGTTACTAATCAAAAATTTACCTTATTGACATTCGTTAACGTATCGCATATAGACAATCATATTCAAACCATTAACATGCTCTATTATAAGTCTCTCGGAATTTGTAATAAACTAACCTCAAAACATATCGATTTTCATTGCCAAAATCAATTACAATATATTAATACAAAACTTAAATTCATTAAAAATGATTACAATATAATAGCCCATCAGGTAATAGGAAATCGAAAAAAGCGTGGTCTCGTCGATGGTATCGGCGATGCTTTCAAATGGTTATTCGGAACTCCCGATGCCGAAGATGCACAGTTTTATACGGATTCTATCAAAAGCTTGATAGGTAATCAAAAGCAAACAGAACTTTTAATGCAACAACAAGTTAGAATCGTACAATCTACTATCTCAAATTTTAACAATTCACTACAAATCTTAAATCAAAATACAAAAACATTAAACGAAAATATAATGAAATTTGACGAGTTTATATCCCAAACTAATTCTTTTGAAGAAAAGCTTCAACTAGAGAACCAGATAAGCCAACATATAATCACTTTAGTTGAAATGACTGACGAAGTCCAAAATATCTTAGGTAAATATATAGATGGATTAAGCTTAGTAAATAAGGGTATTATAAGTTATCATATACTTAATCCTGAAGATTTACGTTCAGAATTAAAAACAATTAGTATTAGGCATAATTTACCTTTAGAACCTACTTTGGAAAATGCACTCGTCTACTTCAAACTCATGAAAATAAAGGCTTTTATAAAGAATGAATTACTAGTAATAGCTTTCGAGATACCAATCGTAAACTCGCTACTATATGATCTTTACGGTTTGTATCCGCTATTTACGCCACATCAAAGCGATCCCTACCTCTTTTCCTATATCGAACCTTCTAAACCTTATATCCTACTATCCGTAACAAGAACAGTATTTTCATCACTGAATAACCTGCAAAAATGCCAAGAGTACCTTCCAAACCAATGGTTATGCGATCAAGTTACGATTTCCAAACGCATCGATCACCCAATCTGCGAAATTCAGCTGTTCTTTAAAGAAGTAAATCACATCCCTAAGAATTGCCAGGTTAAACATATCTATGCAGATACCGAACTCTGGCATAAAATCAACAACAACAAATGGATCTACGTTCTATCCAAGCCTACGAGAACCAATATCCTATGTAACC
>NW_020439021.1:2363433-2385238 GCF_000699045.2 Agrilus planipennis
TATAACAGGATGCCCTTTGGATTGAAAAATGCTCCGGCGACCTTCCAAAGGCTGATGAACAACGTCCTTACCGGACTACAAGGCGTAAAATGTTTTGTGTATCTGGATGACATCGTCATTTACGGAAAATCACTCCAAGATCATAACAACAAATTAATAGAAGTCTTTCGACGCCTCGAAGAGCACAATTTAAAATTACAACCGGACAAATGCGAATTCCTTCGAAAAGAAGTCGCCTATTTAGGACAGATCATATCCGACAAAGGAGTTGAACTCAATCCGGAAAACGTAAAAGCGATTCAAGGAATCAAGAAATTAAAAAGCCCCAAGGACATAAAATCTTTTCTAGGACTTGTAGGGTATTACCGTAAATTTATTCCGAATTTTTCAAAAATCGCTAAACCTCTAACAACATTGCTAAAAAAGGATGCTCACTCTCAAGAATATACTCACCAAAGAACCGATTCTCCAATATCCGGATTTCCAGAAACCGTTTATTCTGATGACCGATGCATCAAATGAAGCCATCGGAGCCGTATTATCACAAGGAAAAATAGGAGCGGATCTTCCGATCTCGTACTATTCCAGGACTCTGAACAAGGCGGAACAAAACTATTCGACCACCGAGAAGGAACTTCTGGCGATTGTAGACTCAGTTAAACATTTCCGACCCTATCTTTTCGGACAGAAGTTTACCATCTGCTCAGATCATAAGCCGCTAATGTGGTTAATGAACTGCAAGGACCCTTCGAGCCGGTTGGTACGTTGGCGCCTCAAACTTCTGGAATATGATTACGAAATTCACTATAAACCAGGAAAATCCAACACTAACGCTGATTTCCTTAGTCGACCAATTAATCAAATTAATCATGACAACAAATTAAACTTTGAAGATTTCAAGACCTATCATCAAAAGAACCTCGAAATACCAACTCCTCCGATGGATAAAACGGAAAAAACGAAAATCAAGAATTTAGTCATTCCCTTCGCATGCGACGCACTCAGCGGAAACCTTCATTACGACTACGTAAGGCAAAATTTTCCAACCACAGATCTCACAAGCAAAAACGTTGGAGAAGTAAGAACGCTTAGACTACCAGCCCAAACTATTTACTTAATATACATTAAGCAATTTACCATGGATTCTGCAAACTACCAAACAGTATTTGATACTCTAATTAACTTAAAAATCGTCCTCGATTTTAATAAAACAAAATCATTCACAATCATCAACCTGAGTATTCAAAATCCCTTACTACAACCAAACACGTTAGAAAGTCTTTTACATTATATATTCGAACATTACGATTATAAAATCTTAAACAATGAAAGACTCTACATTCAAACCCCAGAGGAAATGGAGTTAGTTTTAATCGAAAATCATGATCATCCTATATTAGGACATCAAGGCTTTCAACGGACTTACGAAAACATTAAGGAGCGGTATTATTGGGACAACATGAAAGAGTACATCGCGGATTACATCCGAAACTGAAAAATTTGCCAAGAAGCTAAAACAAATTTTAAACCGAACAAGAGTCCGATGCTGATCACCACAACATCTAGCAAATTTTGTGAGCAAGTAGCGATGGACATAGTAGGACCTTTGCCAGAAACCGAGAACGGCAACAGATTTATTTTAACCCTTCAAGATGATCTTACAAAATTCATACNTATAATTATATGATTTTAATACTTTCGATCAGCTAATGTTAAAATATACAAAACGTTCTAATAAGATCGATAGTGGGTATTTGAATAAACTATCTATTTATTTTTATGTACATTTTAATTGCACTATTGTGACTTTGTTTTGCTTTTGTGTATCGGTGGGAGCCTTAATAACTCAAAATCGTACGCAAAGGGATAAGTTTCTCGACTTGCTGATTTTTTTATTGTCTCGTATCTCAAATGAGTATCTGTTATTGATATTGCCTTCGTTTTTATGACAATATCGATATATTCTCGACTGTTGCGACAGCCCTAATATTTTAGGAAGTGTCTCGAGATATACCTATTCCAGAAATAAATTTAAAAAATAAAACTGTGCTAAATATTGGAAAATATGCCAGTTTACGCCAAACAACAATTTTCCTTCGAATAAACAATGCGTACAGCGATATATTTATTGTCTCGTATCTCAAATGAGTATCTGTTATTGATATTGCCTTCGTTTTTATGACAATATCGATATATTCTCGACTGTTGCGACAGCCCTAATATTTTAGGAAGTGTCTCGAGATATACCTATTCCAGAAATAAATTTAAAAAATAAAACTGTGCTAAATATTGGAAAATATGCCAGTTTACGCCAAACAACAATTTTCCTTCGAATAAACAATGCGTACAGCGATATATTTAAAATATTTTATTTTACAAAATTTACTTTAAAATCCACTTTTTCTAAAACATTATAGACGTATAATAAAAAAAAACCAAATAGTATTTTTTGTTTCTTCGTTAAAACTTTTTTTGTGTTCTTCGTAAATTTCGTTTTTGAGGACATTTACAAACTTTCGGACATAAATTACCATCAAACGTCAACATAACGTTGGTAACGCTGTGGGCCTTCAATGACTCTATAGTTGAACTTTTTGAATTCAAACTAGGGTAAGATCTCGTTGAGTCTGATTGTTGCGATTCAAAATCGCTAATAGAAAGTAGTTTGTTTGTGTCAGTGCTGCACACTTCTAAATTGTAGCTACTTAAATAGCAATGAACTTTCGACGAAACTTCTTGAAATTGAACGCACAAATCTGATAATTTTCGTAGACTTCTCTTGTTGGCATCTTGAAGGTGGCGAATAAGAAGGTTTTTCTGAAAATGTGTTAATACATGCATTCATGTAAGGGATANTGACAATATCGATATATTCTCGACTGTTGCGACAGCCCTAATATTTTAGGAAGTGTCTCGAGATATACCTATTCCAGAAATAAATTTAAAAAATAAAACTGTGCTAAATATTGGAAAATATGCCAGTTTACGCCAAACAACAATTTTCCTTCGAATAAACAATGCGTACAGCGATATATTTAAAATATTTTATTTTACAAAATTTACTTTAAAATCCACTTTTTCTAAAACATTATAGACGTATAATAAAAAAAAACCAAATAGTATTTCTTGTTTCTTCGTTAAAACTTTTTTTGTGTTCTTCGTAAATTTCGTTTTTGAGGACATTTACAAACTTTCGGACATAAATTACCATCAAACGTCAACATAACGTTGGTAACGCTGTGGGCCTTCAATGACTCTATAGTTGAACTTTTTGAATTCAAACTAGGGTAAGATCTCGTTGAGTCTGATTGTTGCGATTCAAAATCGCTAATAGAAAGTAGTTTGTTTGTGTCAGTGCTGCACACTTCTAAATTGTAGCTACTTAAATAGCAATGAACTTTCGACGAAACTTCTTGAAATTGAACGCACAAATCTGATAATTTTCGTAGACTTCTCTTGTTGGCATCTTGAAGGTGGCGAATAAGAAGGTTTTTCTGAAAATGTGTTAATACATGCATTCATGTAAGGGATAATATTATAAATACAAAACGTAGAAGTAAACACTAAACGAATTTAGATAAATAAGGAAGCTTTTATAGAGACTAGCAAGCAGACATCAGAAACGTCGCTCCGGAAAACATGTCATAACTTATAAGATAATAAGTAAAGTACAGTTAAACTTCTGTAACTGAAACTTCTATAACAAGGTCAAAAACTGAACCACCTGAAAATTTTTGAAAGCAAATTAGTCAAATAAATCATTAAAAAAAATATATTTCTGTAATCAACCAAACATGCTTGAATTTTGAGCGCTACCCTTATCATTTTTTTGAAGTAAGGAATATGTTTTTCTTGATTTCCTTAAAAATTTTCTAAGACATTCGGACCACACCTAAAATTACTTGCGACCCCTGTTCTATAACATTAAATCTATTCTCTTGACATACATACATAATGTTTTACACTTATACTGGAATTTCTTCTTTTTCCTAAATCGAATTTTTCTATAACTAACAATGATTTTCAAGTGCAGGTGTTACATTATTAATTGCCTCTTTAGTTGGAATTTCTGTTAAAAGAGGTTCAACTTGGGCAAGTTTGACCATATCTTTAAGTTATAAAAATTAAAAGTAAATTCTAGTACAGGAGTTTTAAGTTGTTTCTCAGAAAGAACGCCTAAAACTATATCAAGTTCCAACGTTTTTAATTTGTTATTCACGTATGCGTTGAACCATAAAAATATGTGTTAAGCACTATGCTAATCCCATAAAGTGATAAACTTACGTTATATTTATCTATTTTAGCCATATCTAAATTTTGAATTACAGCTTCAAGATGACGGTCGCATTTTCTTAATTTCCTTTCATTTTCAGCGATCATATTTTGCAAAGCGACGTAACTCGTTTCCCACGTATTATACACTTCTTCGAGTTCCTTTTTTTCCGTAATAACTTCGTTTGTTTTGATTTTCAGACCTACAATAACGTTAAGTAGTTTACATTTATCCAGAAAATATATTTATAATTATATGATTTTAATACTTTCGATCAGCTTCATTTGTTTTCCAAGTCTTCGCTTATTTTTATGTAAAACCGTGTTAAAATTAAAAATGTCGTTTTCCAGTTCCCTCTGTTCTTGCAATTCTTCTCCTAAAGATAATTCATTTGTTCAGAGCAGGTACAAAATTTTTGTGATAAAAAACCTAAATGTACATATAATCGATCGTTATTATTAGGCGATTCATAAATAAGATAAAAATTAACTTCCAAGTTATAAACAAAAACTCCACTTTCCAGACAGAAAGTGGATTTTACCAAAATTTATTATATACATCGTCGAATCTCGCCTTGTTTTGTTATTTAATTTTTATTTTTAAAAAATATAGCAAAAACATACGTTTTACCTTCTGTATCAATAGCCGAAACGCTATTTCGGAATGCAACGTTTGCAGAATTAACAACTTTAAGTGTATTTTCCATTGCAATTATTTCTTTTTCGGCTTTTTTCACTTTATTGTCTAATTGATCACCTTCTTGTTGTAACATATATTTTTCTTGGGCCTTTTTTATTTTAAAATGAGTCACGGACAATGGTTGTCCACTGTCGTCTTTACCCAAACACATAAGCGCCATGTAATACCTGAAAAAAATAACTTATTTAAAACTAAATTTTCCATTTATTTTTATCTTTATAACAGTTCATTAAAAAAGAATGCGCCCCGCACTTTTTTGTGCAAAAATGTTTTAGTGTTTGCAAACGAGCATTTTATGAGTAGTTCCTATAAGTCATCATATCAAGGATAATGAAATAGCGTAGGTCCCTTACCATAGGAACCCGATTTCAGTTAATACCCAACCTTCTTTAGTTTGGCTAAGTAAAACTAAAATTATATGATAATCACAGTTGAAACTAACGCATTTCATTTAAACCAGTTTTTACTAATTAAAAGTAATTGTTACGTAAATTAAAAGTGTTATAAAACGAATTCAACGTTTCTGACCTATATTATCTACAATGTTTAACTTAAACCTAAAATTTACTGGACAATGTCGTAAAGACTAGTTTTGACCAAAATGCGTCTAGTCACAACTAGAATAAACTAAGGATGTTTGTTAATTCGAGTTTTATCTAGCCTAACCTAGAATTGACTTAAAGAAAAATGTTAAAACTAGTTTATATCGCGGTAGAATGTCTATATGTCCATAAAAGTTTTAGATGCCTCAAATTACGGGGAGGATTTGAGGAAAATCATTGAGTAAAACTTCTATAGCGAAGCACTGAGAATATCTAGTTAGAGGTAGTTCAAAGTTTCATGAACCTTGGCATTGAGAAGCGCGCTGAGAAAACTCCGTACTTTTATTGATTTCTACATTTCTTTTTCTTAAAAGAACTCATTGTTTACAAATTATCTGGAGCTTTATCCCAGGTTGTATCACGAGGTACATGGTTATTAGTCGAGTCCATGTTTTTCTAATCCTAATAAAAATGCGAATGTTTGTTTGTTTATTACCATTTCACGCTATAACTACTCAACCGATCACCATGAATTTTTATACACTCATTGTCAGAGATACAAAAAAGAACATAGGGTAAGTACCTTTTATCCAGAAAAAAAATATTGTTCCCGAGGAGTAGAAAATTTGTTTTCATCTCGATAAAGAAGAACAGTATTTACTGTCATTCAACGCAAAGTTTATATTTAACCTAGAAAATTCTAAAATTTAATTTTATCCTGGTGATCCTGTTCAGGACTATTTATCAAATTATTGTATTTTCGATAATTTTTGACACGTATTCGCAGCATTAACGTGGGCGAAGCCGCGAATAGAAGCTGGTATACGATACAATTGCAATAAGGTCTAGAGCTCTCGTGCATGTGAAGGTGCATGAGATTTTGAACTAGCTATACAATTACATTCTTATCTATAGGACCATACCTATACATCTAATTTTAATTTTTTATGGTTATTTCAATACTAAAAACCATTAAAAAAATTGTCAAGAGTGATTTGGACTACTTTTTTGATTGTTTATTGTTATTGGTTATAGACAATTAGAAATAGTTTCATGGCGACAAAGCTTATTCAAAATAAAAATTTTTTGAATCCGTGCAGACAATCGTATAATAAATAAAGTTTTTGGCAAAATAGCGAAAACTATTAGTTTTAACTATTAACTCGCAACAAGGGGATACACAGAAATTCGGGTTTCAACGTCAATTCAGATATTATCTACATTTAGTTTTCCAAAAACAAAACATTCTTGTTTGTCAGCATGTTGTGGAAAATTTTCAGACATTGATAGCGATTTCTTAATTTTTATTCCCACAGTATCGACTGAAAAATACCGGTCAAGCCGAAACCACTGATTAATTAGCGATATGAATAAGTAAACACAGTAAGACAGTAAGTCTTCATCTTCTAAATTTTTTACTGATTGTTATTCATTAATGTTTAGGAAGAAATTTTTTGATTAGGAAAATGTAATTGTTAAACTACCCAACCCAAATGAACAACAACTACTACCTGTAAGACATTGAAACACAAAATTTTACATCGTCTGAGTTTGTTACCCTTTCTTTATTTTTATACGTATCAATACTTGTGAAGGAAAACTTTATCATAACTTCTAATTAAATTTAAATAACTAGGGTCTAATTTCTTTATAATAGTATTAGCATCTAGCAAGGATGATTTAGAGAAAGCTTTAAATAAAATGGAAGCGGTATTGACAAAGCAGTACTGTATGAAAATAAATAAAAGTAAAACAAAAATACTGGTATGCAAAGGAAGAAAAAGTAGGGAAAAAGCGAATGTTAAGATAGGAGACGAAAGATTAGAAGAAGTAGCGGATATTAGGTATCTAGGAAGTCTGATAAGTCAGGACGGAAGGAGTAGTAAGGATATAAAGCAGAGGATAGCGCAGGGTTAAGTTGTTAGGTAGTAGTCAGAGACGTATTAGGGGTAGAAATGGAAGTTAAGAGGGGTAGAAGTAGACCTAGATTAGATTACTGTTCACAAATAGTTAAGGATATGGATTGTGTAGTATCTATAAGTTATAATAGTTATAGATAGAGGGATATAGCAATTTCCTCCTCCCTTAACGCGAGCCTTCAGTTTCCGCCTGTGGCATACGGTAATGTACGAGCCTACAATAAAGAGCTACGGTGTTGACTTAAAATTATTATTGTCTTTTATTCACATACCTGCCCTCAAACATTACAGGTTGTTCTAGTTTTAGGGAAATGCGAAGATTAGCTCAGGATAGGAAGGAGTGGGGGTGCGTGTCCAACCAGTCTTAGGACTGACGACCTTATGATGATGATGGTCTAATTTCTTAATTTTTATCAAACATGTGAAAACTACTCTAGATTTCTTTATTCTATTGCATCTATGATGTTAATTATTCTGTGTTAATTGCCCGGAATTTTTAATTCTTATCTACTGCTTTCGGAAAAGCAAATTGAGATTAATTAAATGTTAACATCCTAAGTTTTACACCACACTCGATTTTATTTCTCTTACTTTTTTTGTAGTTGATCAACTTTAATGAGTCTGGTTGATAAATCTCTTTTTAGTCTACTCTTTTCTTCGTTTACATTTCGTCGTTTTAAATTTACTATTTCTTTATTTGTTCCAAGTTCTATTAGACGTTCTCTCATTACCTAGAAGAACAAAGTGGTTTTCTTAAAAATGTTTCTAATTGTCATATGGAAGAGTTTGTTGAATATTTAATGTATATACTCACTGTGTCTAATTGCAACATATATTTTTTTATGTCACATATAAGATAATCTTCCCTATTAATAGACTTTTCCAGTTGGTCCACACGAAGACGTAGAACGTTTTCGTCGACACGTTTCTTTCGGGAATTGTTACCAGCTGTAACCAATTGCTTTTTCCCAACTTCGTAATACGTTATCTGTTCCTGAAGTTTTTCTTTTAAAAGTCCCGTTTGGGCATCGTCGGCAGTTATGGCACAAGTGAGTCGTCGCATTTCGTCTTGAAGTGCTGTTGCTTGTTTTTGTAAAAGATTTCGCGTCTAAAAGAGCAAGACAAGAGACGCAGTGATAGGTTGCGGATATTATATATAGGGTTGCCACCTTTTCAGGCTTTACATAAAGTATTTCTCAACTAAAAGGTTCAAAAAAAGAAGTACTCAGCATAAAAATAAAGTATTTTATTTTTTGTTTCTAAAAACATATTTTTTGTTACACCTAGCAGCCAGTAACAAATTGCTGTCGCTTTTAAATACATTAATATCCTCTAAACATGGCAAACAAAGATTTAAGTAAACTAAAAGTTCATTTTTAAATAGTTTTAATAAAGCTTTATTCTTGTCGTCCCGCCACTTTGCGTTCATAACAGACAATACTCTTTCTGTAAATGCTGAAGTGGCCGGAACGGATAGCAATAGTGACACTACTTTGAACAGATTTGGGAAATCAGGTTGTTCCATAAATGTGGCTTGCCATTTTTCTGTGCAATATTATTGATGTAAAAATACTCTAAATTTCGAATAATCGCTTACAAAATTACGATGTTTACTTAAGACCTTAAATAAAGTATTTTTGCGTACTTTATGTGTCTTGTAAAGTATAACGTACGCACAGTCGAAATAGAGTACAATACTTTATAATAAAGTACGGGTGGCAACCCTAATTATATATCAAAATAATTAAGTGGTTTTTGAATGTCGAATGGAGCTAGCTATCAAAAAGTTTTAGTTTCATTTTACGCACCTCCGACACTTCATCGAATTTTTTTACTAGTTCTTCATACTTTTGTTGAATTATAACGCCAGATTCGTCGTATACATTCGTTTCTCCTTCTAACTTTGCAAGTTTTGCTTCTAAATGATTCATCTTAAAATCCTAAAAGACAAATTAATTAGTAAATTCCACCTTTTTATTTTGGCATGATCAGGGCGCTAAGTACACGCATTTTACCTGCGTCCTTCGTAGCGCTAAGTACACGCAAAGAGGCCGCGACGTTAATAACACGACATATCTATTAATAATGTATACTTGTGAATGCCACCTAATAATGAAGAACATAGAACAATGTGGGAACTCTTATTTAATATCGTTATTAATGTTATCCCTTCGTAGTATTATATTCATAAGGGTTGTCCGTAAAATAGGTCCCTCAGAATGTCATTTTTTTGGAGTCCGTCACGCTAAGTCACACATTCAGCGACCCCCTGACAAATATTAACTCAAAAAAGGTACCCCTACAAGCGGTTTTTTGTGATTAAAATTTGTTAATTTTACACGAATTTTCCTCTACGGAAATGGTCTAGCAAAAACTAAGTTTTGAAGTTTAACGTAAAAATTAGAAATCATTACAACCCCTAAACACATAAGTTTTTTTATAGGCTTTTAAGTACTTTCCATCGTATTAAAAAATTTCAAGAACTGTCAAATTAAGAAAAAAATTAAAATAAACTTGTTAAACATTTCTTTAGACTCTTTTCCCCCCCTTGTCATATCTCATCACGCTAAAACCCCAAGCAGTACCCCTGCCTCCCCCTTATTTGCGAACGTATTTTATGAACGACCCCGCAGTCATACAAATAAAAATGAAATAAAAAATTTTTATAAAAAATAAGGAACAAAAAATAAATAATATTTTATTTCTGCATACATATAAAGTTTTACTTACGATTGAATTACAACAAAATAAGCAAATGAAATAAATAAATTAAAAAAATAATAAATATAACCGCACAGATTATCAAAGCCAGTAATTCCGTGGTAAAACCCAGAAACCTAAAACAAATAACAAAAAGTTTACCTTTTAACAAAAAAAAACAGGAATAAATAAGAAAAAATGTAGTTTTAATTCGTGGTTAAAAATCGATAAAGCGCTCAGTACGGAAACGATAAAATTAATAATCGACAAAGATGGAAGATTTTTAATAAGATAGATGTAGTGCTTGCTTGTAGACCTCATTTCTTAGCTGTATGTGGAAAGCATGAAAAATTAAGTTTCCAAAATAGTATTGTATTCTACTGTCCCAGTTAGTATAGAATAAGAACATTTTAAGTCTTAAAAAATATTTCATTTCCCTTTGATGTTTGGAAAATTTTGAAATTAGTGAATATGTATCCAAAAAGTAATCAATAACTCGTTTTTGGACTAATTTTATTTACTTATTGACTAGAACATCTTGCATCACATTTTTAGGGATACTTTTTATTTTGTTGTCTTTATGAGTAGAACGTTTTGAAAAGGGGAGATTAAACTTTGTAAATTACATGTATGAAAATTCTTAGAATATTTCCGAACTCGACAGACCAAAAAATTTCAGATTTAGATACAATTAGGGGATGTAAAATCCTAATGGGCTAACCCTCCCCGAATAATATAACAAACTATTTTAATCTGTTAGGGAAAAAAAAAATTATTGATAGATATTTATATCTTATATCATTTTATTAAAAATGTTGTGTATTTTTCCAGTACCTACCTACTTTCTCTTATCTACAAACAAAAGGCAAAAACTTACAATCTCATAGACTGCTTCTTTGTGTTGAACAACGTTATTGTTTGTAGCTTGACTTTCTTTCTTTAATGCTACAATTCGAGATTGCATTCCAGACAGTTCGATTTCTTTCCTTTTTAATTCGTCCTGACTTTGAACCAGTCCTTGCTGCGTGCGATAATACTTGGCTTGAATTCTTCCAACATCTTGAGCAAGCACATTAGCTTGCCTTTGTTCGTATTCTATCATTTTCTCCAGCTCATTCGCTCTTTCAGCCGCTGACATTGACGAATTCGTAATTTCTTTCAGCTTTTTTCTCAAATTTTGGACGTGATTTCGCATATAAATAATTTTCCGTTCTTTATTGAGGATGTCTTTTATTAACATCCGACCTCTCGATCGTTCACTATCTAGTGCATTGGCGGTCGAGATAAGCATTTGTCTGTAAGTGCTCAGCTGTAATTAAAACAATAATAATCACTCATTAATTTTTTTACGTTTTTGTTCCTTTTATACTGATTGAATGCTGAATAGTTAAGGCCAAAACAAAAGTCATGATACGTTCTTACATCGTTCGTCAAACTGATAACATATTGGACGAGTTCATCAAGTTCTCTGCGCATTTTCGATCCTCGTGTGTTCATTTCAGCAACTTCCATTTCAATTTCTCTATTGTTGTTCTTTTGTTCTTCATAGAACATGTTCTGCTCTTCCAACTTTTCCAACGCATCCGCTGTAACTCTCGCAACACTTTCCGCCTCTAAATTAGCTTTAGCTATATTATCATCTTGCCGATAAAGATTTCTTGCGGCCTCTTGCCACTTTCTGATCATCGCCTGCCGTTCAATTCTAAGTTCCTTTAGATGCTTTCCTATAAAATTTTTCCTGTGAAAACTGTCAAACCAAATTTATTGATTTTAAGGCCCTTTTTAACCCTACTCAGCATTTCATTTTTTATTGTTTTTTGTTAATAGGAAACTAGAGGTAATTTTTGTCGGGGTTTAAATAATTTCAGAAGTACATTATGCATTTATTGTTTAATTTTATTTGTTATATCGATTTAAAATTGTCTGTCTGCCTGCCTGCCTGTCTGTCTGTGTGTTTAAAAAATGAAACTTTTAACACTCACAAGGGAATCAAAATGTAAAGGGCACTTCTCTTTGAGATAGGATGATGAAATTTGACAAGAAGTAATGTCTTATAACTAGAGATGTATTTAAATACATAATGCAAATACTTTTTTGATTTGTTATTTCAAATGTAAAACACAAATTAGATTTTCCTTCTGTATTTTAAATGCTAAATGCATGATACGTATTTTTAAAATACTTTTTTGTAGGACCTATTTAATTTTCTACATTTACTTAAGTATCAAATATTTTTTAAGAATACCTTGCAGGCATTTGCCCATTTTTTAAATATTGGAGTATTTTCTAGATTAGTAGTGGTATTTGCTCAATATCACCAGCTGGGAAGATTGAGTATGATTTATATTTTTCTGTTTGAACTGATTGAGATATAGTTTTTCTATCTTTATGTTATAGTTTCTTCAGTTCACTTGTGCCAAAATAGTTTGTTTAGCGTGAAAGATCACAGTCAAAATAGGGTTTTTAAATTTTGGATTAAACGCATTTATTAGCACCCCGCAATATTTTGTACTTTTCAGTCTTATACAGCTGGTGAATATAAATTCGATATTGTTTGGTAGGCTGTTTTGTCGTAATTCATAGAATTTCGTAGTTCTTTGCTAAAGGTACGATTAGTGGTGATTTGGTAGGTGCTGATATCAATTTGGAANGCATTTGCTCATTTCTTAAATATTGCAGTTTTTCTAGACTAATAGTGGGGTTTGCACTATATCACCTACTGCGAAGATTGGGTATGATTCATATTTTTCTATTTGAAATGATTGAGATATAGTTTTTCCATCTAGTTCCATGTTCTAGTTTCTTTAGTTCAGCAACGAAGAATTCTTCTTTATGTTTCGTTATTTGCGTTTGTCATCCATTTTAATTGAAGAAAAAACACTGATGCCAAAATAGTTTATTTACCATGAAAGATCAGAGGGATGCAAATAATTTTATTGATGTAAAATCAACAGAATTTTGGATTATAGGCATTTATTAGCACACCACAATGTCTTGCAGTTTTTCAGTTTTACTCAGCTGGCGTATATTAAAATTTGCGGGCTGTTTTGTCATAATTGCGATAAGTGGTGATTTAGCAGGTGCTGATGTCATTTGAAACTTCAAAATTCCATAGACCACGACATTGAACCCGGAAAACAATATCGGTCCAATATTTTAAATTATCCATTTCCGAGGAATTTAGAATTTTTTGGACTCTCTTCAATTAAAGAATTAGAAGGCATTCATGGAATGTCTCTTTGTTCCCTTTTTAAGCTTCTAATAGCTTCAAAGGCCAGGGCGGCAACTTCATTTATCATTTTATACAATGTTTGATCGGTGATACTAGCAAAACTTTAACGCAAAAATGTATTTTGCATTTTTCAAATATAAAATACGTTTGGAAAAGTATTTTCAATAAAATACAAAATGCTTTTCTCGAAACGGTATTTAAATGCAAGATAATTATTTTGTATTTGCATTTTAAATGCAAGTATTTCAAATAAATCACATCTCTGCTTATCACAAAATTGTTTGAGGGTAACCTTAAAAGATACACGGAAAAAGTGGGAAAAATTATCGAAACTCGATTCCCGTGACAGACAAACTATTTAGACATATACCTACAAATTTATAAGGAACTTGGTCGGCTTATAAAATTTCTTTCTAGGAATTAAAATGACTTGTCGATCATTTTTTAATGATAGAGACGCACCCAAAATAAAAATTTCAAATGCTCTCGAAAAAAACACACAGATCTGGTCCCAGAATTGCCTTTGGACTTTGAAATTTCAGATTATTGTAATCTCAAAACCGAATAAGCTAAAATTTCAACAGGGTTAGAAGTAAGAAGAAATTGTTCACCTGTCCCAATTTGCAAACTTTAAGATAGCACAATATTTTTTCAAGTTTTCTCCTTCACTCTAACCTTCATGCAAATTATATACCGTCATTCGGGTTAAACTATTTCGATATCTCGGTGTCCTAGAGCGAATTCTAATTCAATGAAAAAGATTTCACGGAAACTATCTTCCCCTTGGTTGTTTTGTACCTTTACTCTATATAGTCACTCCCAAAAAGATCAGGAGTTGTATTTTCTGAATTTCGAAGTGAAAATGTATATCTCAATATCCTGACCTACCGAATCAATTCTGATTTTATTGTAGATTAGCTTTTCCCCGCGGCTTCGCTCGCAGAAATTAATATTGTTTCTCCATAAAACCATTTAACTCCTAATTCACCCTTACAACGTTTTAATTTTATGTAATGTCGCCATCTTAAATTTCAAATACAAACGTAGCAACAACATTTCATCCTTAAGGGTTGATTTTTAAAAATCGCCGAGACACGTGTATTTGCTTAATTTCAGCAATGAACAACCTTCGAGTAAATCCGAGTACAAATAAAATATACCCCATGGAAACGTTGCAACCTCTTTTCATTTGATTAATAATATCAAACAGCATATATGTCAAGTTTCAAGTAAATTCAACCACAAATGAAGTATATCCCAAACAAAAATTGCAACACCTTTTTACCCCGCCTCCCTTTGGAAGTTGAATTTTTTAAAATGTCGTGATAGGTCTTTCAGAAATTAAATGAGAGACCATTGAGACAAAGTTTCAAGTAAATCTGACCACAAATAATATATGTTCCATTTAAACATTGCAACTCCTCCCACCTAACAGAGATTGAATTTTTTAACCAGTTTCAAGTAAATCGGACCAAAAACAAACATGCAAACTTTGCAAACCCCTTTCAGCTTCCTAAAGAGGTAGAATTTTGTAAAATGTTGAAATAGGTATGCACATCACTAATTTAATATGAAAAAGCATTAATGCCAAGTTTCGAAAATTAGTCGTACCAACTCAGAAACCTTCTTTGGCTCGTGCACAACAACTTTGCTAAAGATCGTCACATAATAAAATGCATGGTTTACGATTCTATAAAGGACATACAGACAAACATTCATTTTTATATATATAGAAAATTCGGGCTATTTAATGGGTTTTGTTAATCACAGTGGCAAATTCGGCCGGAAGCATTTTGTAAATTAGGTCGATTTGTGCTCAAGTAGACGCAGAAAATAAAAACATTTTAATCTTAAGTCAAGTCTTTACTCCTACTTTTAATAATAATCATTTTTTCTCACTCTAAAAAGGTAAATGTGCAATCCAGTATCACTTTTCTCTAAAGTAGTTCATTTTCTTTTTTGGTTTATTTGAAAATTTATTAAAATACTCTTCTACACGACAACGTTTTTACCGAACAAGGATTACGAGGTAGGATAGGTAAGGTTATTATCATGAATAAAATATATAAAAATGAATTGCTGTTCATTAGTCACGCTAAAACTCGATAACGGCTGGACCGATTTGGCTAATTTTGGTATTGAATTAAGTCCAGGGAAGGTTTAAAAGGTAAATAAATATGAAAGTTGTTAACTATCTTTCAGATTATTTTTATGTAGATTGATAAATCTTAAGTTCTGTCAAATTAAATTTCTGAACGCAACCATAATATCTGACATTTGTCAACTAAGTTTATTTTATACAAAAATTTAGGTCTTTTATATATCGATTGGGGCAGTACGAAGTTTGCCGGGACAGCTAGTCATGGATAAAATTCTCCCCTTCACCGCGATTTGTACGGAGCAGCTGATTATTTTGATTTAATGACCGGCCGAGTATGCCACTGTCCGAACGTGCCCTTATTTAAATACCTGTCCTTTGCAATATATTTTCACTATTTATTACATCTGCTGCAACTTTGTTGATTGCATTCTGTCTGGCAATTTGATCCGCTTGTAGGTTCTTCCTTTGAATTTCAAGTTCACTAATTTTCCTTCTGTCCTCTTTAGCAAATTTCATGAGCAATTCGTTATCGTCGCTTTTAATTTTAAGCGACTCCTCCCACGTGTTAAGGGCTTCTGTATCCCAGTCAAGTTCTGCTTTGATTTTCTCAATTTTTTCTAGAGTTCTGCTTAGATCATTTTTCTTGGTCTCTTGGCGTCTCGTCACTTCGTCAGTCTCTTTCGTTAACCGTTTAGTTTCTCCGATTGTGCTTTGCCTTTCAGCAGTAACTGTATGATATTTGCTCTCTTCCACATCGATTTGCTGTTGAAATATTGTCAGAAGGCGCTAAAAATAATATTTTTTTTATTAATCTTCCACCCCAGTGAAACGTTTAATTTTCCATATTAATAATTATAATTTACATCCAGTATTTGTTACTTTGAAACAAAAATAAAATGAGAAAACTTTTTGGTACTATTTTATGCAAAAAGAACTTTAACAATGATGAAATTTTTATTTACCTGATTTTCATCATTTTGTTGTTTAACTAATTTCAAATGCCCTTTTAATGAATTGCACTTTTCGTCCACATTTTCAAATGCCGTTCTTGCATCACGTTTTCGAAGTATGAGTTTTTCGAGTTCTTCTTGAAGACGTTGGTTTTCGTCGTTTGCCACAGGGATTCGGAATCCCTTTTTCCATCCTTCGATATCTAATGCTTGCTCCATTTTATTTTATAGCTTTTTCAATACTTTTAAGAACGAGTAACTACAAAAAGCACACTTATGTCTCATTGTCAAACAGATACCAATTTGCCACAAACACAAAAGTTGTTTTTGTTGTCATGGCAATTTCATAAATTAGGTCCTATCGTATATCTATCTGCATACATACATGTGTATGCAAGTTCAATCAGTGTAATATTTCTGGTTTCTAAATTTTTGGTGTCCAGTTAAAAAATCATCTATAAATATGGAAATGATATTTAACGATGTCAAAAATTTTTCTCTATTCTAGACTAAATGCAATGTGCTCGTTGCAGTCAAAAAATTTTTCAAACAATACTTGCTCCTATTTTAATACAAGATCATCTGTATTATCCAAATATTATTATTTACTATACAGAGCGATTGAAAATAGAAAAATAAGTTTCGTTTAAATGACAGCCATATGAAATATCGCTTCAATCGAAAAAAGTTATAAGAAAAAGTTGTTCAGAATGCCGAAAATCGCGACGATATTCAATTGTTAAAATTTATCTATTGTTGATCTCTGGAATTTTACGTTGAAATGTTTTTATTTCAATTAAATGCTGCTTAAATAGGGTAAATTGTTCTTCCAAACTCCATACCTACATCTTTCCATTTGCTAACGTTTTGAATCACGATTTTTTGATCTTTTTTTTACTAGTTTTTAAGTTTTTATTGATGTACAGTATGTATTTCTAATTGTATTATAATTCGAACTCTTTATTTCAGTGGATTTAATTTTTCTTTAGATACAGTTCCCTTATTCTTTTTAATTATTATAATAAACAATAAATATTAACATAAAAATATTTCTAAGGTTTACTTCTTTTTCAAGTAAATACATTTTTATTTGTCCAAATAACATCATTTTCTAAAATTAATCATGAATTTATTTCAAAAAAATATAAGAATGATTAAAATAATCTCAAAATCCTGTGAGTTTCCCAAATCTACCTTTAAATTAGACTAACGATTTGTTATACATGTGGTACAATATGAGACAAAATACTTGTAAGGTAAAATTATCGTGTCTAGATTCGATTTAAATTGAAGCAGAATGTTTAATATTGCTAGATTTGCAGTATTTTATTTAATATAACGCCACGCTGTCATTTTATTGCTATTTTCTGGCTTGTCGGAGCATGACTATTTTGCTTGAGGCGTTAATTGTTTAATAGCGTTGTTAATTCTTTTTTTTGTCAATTTCATGTAGATTGGCCGAGAAACGGAAGAAAGCATCGAAGTTTACTGTTATCCTTGTTGGACCCCGCTTGCCTTTGACTTTGCATTTAGTTAAGGTAAGAATATACGCCGTAATGTGTTATGTGCTTAATATAAACAGAAAGGGACCGTTCGTAAAATACTTTCACAAACAAGAGAAGGGAGGGGTATTGCGTAACGTGACGAGATAATGGGGGGAGGTCTAAAGAAATGTGACGTTCGAAGTTCGAAGGATGTCACCCTACAATTATCCAATACAGTATTGACAAAACTAGGGTTTTATATAAATAATTAATAGTATCATGATTTTCGAATTCAGTCGTGGCTCTATGAATAAAACTAGTGGTTCAGTAAGCTCTAGAAAAAATACGTTTAGTCTGAATTCAATTTGAATTTTAATTTTCCGTCAAAAATTACCCCTAGATCCTCCATTTCCAATGACCTAACTAACAAACCATCAAGCGTTTTACAGAAAGCCATGACTTTTCTCAACATTTAAAATAACACCATTAACTCTAATGTGAAATGAAAGCCAAAAAAGATGGTTAAAGGTTATTGATTTATTGAAAAACAACAACCAGCTAGTCGCTCAAGTTGTCGAATTTTCTCATTCAAAAATAAATGGACAACAAATTTCTGTTCCAGTCATTAAAGATAGATGCTGTTTAGTTTATTTTATTTTTTCAGCTCAAGAATGTCTGATTTGATTAATAATAGTGATTTTTTAACTAGCAAATACTATTAAATGGCGACGCGCCCTTAGTTTTAACTGATGCCTAATTCTTGTTATAAAACAATCACGCGTTTTATAAAAAAATATGATATTTCTCAGTATTTATTATAAGGTCATTAAGCACACACTAATTACCATGTCTGTGCGCATTATCTTTCTATAAGCATTTACTTAGAAATATTGCTTTAATTGTTAGAAATTTACATAGGTGATTAAAATAAGTAGTTAACGTCTTTCTTTTAATGGGGACGATTAGTTCCTTTTTAGGAATTAAACTGAGGTAGTATAATTGAACGCACCTATAGAATCCATAATGCATCCATAATATAGAAATAATTTTTATCTATGGATCTTCCTGTTGTCTATCGTCTGTCATCTCCTCACTCATCCTGTCTGTAGACGCGACGTTTGCCGGTTAGTTGCTGTATTGCTCTTCTTTAATGGAAGCGATGTTTGAAGGTATTTAGCGCTAATCTTTATTTACTTTTGATTTGATTGTGTGAAATACGCTTCTATAAATTTATTTAGTGATTAATATGTATTCATTACGGTTGCTTAGTTTTTAAGCATGGATATTTTTTCGATGGTGGGTTTCTGGTCCAACCTGCAACTTAGAGTCCATCTTGGCAACTTGGTTATCTACTCATCTTTTGCGAATTTTTGTAGATTCTCAGTTTATTTGAGACCGAGCAATTAGGGTTTTGTTAGAGCTTTTAAATTTTGAAAATGAATTTAGACGATGTTTGCAGATTATTGATATTAATGTGACCACGCCGCGGAGAATTGTTTCGTTTTATAGCTAAAACGTGTTAAGATACTTCTCTAAAATCTTATTCTCCCTTCGTAAATTTCTATTTGAAAAATTTTCATTCTTGCCTTGTTATTCTGTAGATTGGGTCTTAACGATTTGTTTTGTTTTTTCTACAATATAGACATGACTTGGAGATGGCGTTGTTGGATTAAATGGCCGAACAATTTACGGATGTAGTGTTTTTAGCAGTCAGACACTTATTTTTTATTTCCAAGAATGCTTCCAGTGAGCTGGTCGAAAAATTCTGTAGACATCGGATGTGAATGATGGTAATTATCATTAATAATAATAATATTAACAAAATTAGTCAACATATGACTAATATTAAATTGTTTCGAACAGTTTCTATTAAAATTTAATAAATAAGCACAGAGAGGGCAAACCAAAAGGACTTCAAAACGTGAAGATACAGAGCCCCATTCATGCTTTTTCTACTTGGTCTTAGAGAGGTGGCATTCGTATGAAGGGTAAGAAATCAGTTAATCAAAGTTATTTTATGAAGTATTTAGGGAATTGTGTTTTCTGAGTCTTGTACCAACTGATTTAACAATAATTCTAATTCTTTACTCATTCCTGGGTTGTCATTGATTATTTGATTTAAAACTTTATTATTTGATTAATGAAAATTAGGGCTTAGTATCTTAAAAGATTTAAAAATTGAGTTGTAACTAATATTAAATTGTTTCGGCAGGTCGTCATTTCAGCATATAAAGGAACGTCGTCGATATGACAAATAAGGGCTGGATACTTGGAGAAGTACAGTGCTGTTAATGTTGTCTCTCCTGGACCTGAGGATCTTCTGTAGAAAAGGTAAGAAATTCTTAATTATTCTATAGTCATTTTTATAAAATTGTTTTTAATTACCTTAAAGAGGGTAAATCTGAAGGACTTGAAACGTGGAGATGCGGAGCCCCATTCATACAAACATAGTAATTAAGATGAAACTAACATTAAATTATTTCAACAGGTTATCATTTAAAATTATTAAATGAACAAGGAGACAAAAAACAAGAAGGATTCCAAACATGGAGAAGTGGAGCCCTGTTAATGTTCCGTCCTTTTAGATTTGAAAAGTGCAATTTTTTGAGAACAAATGAAGTCCAATTCACATTGATGTATTTAGGAATAAAACTTGAGCATCGTACAATTAACCTCGAGGTTAGTAACTTCTTTATCGTTTATTATTTTGATGGTACGTAATTTTCATAGTAATTTGCCATGTCTGGCATCTATGGTTTTTATTCTCTAACAGTTATCTATTGCCCACATCTATGATTTTCTTCTATCAATTATCTATTGTGTGCAAGCATCTATGGTTATTTCTATTGCCTTTATCTATGTCTTGAATAAAATTGACAGCACATCGCCATTTTATGATTTGGGTATTTTACTTGCTTTTTCGTGTTTTTTACTTAATGTAATCTCTTCTTTAATTAATAATGTAATTAATATTTGTTTTTGTCCGTTTCTGCAGATCGTTCAAATGGTGAGAAAGGAAGAATTAATGTTCAGATTGATGGTATTGCAACAGCCAATGTCTTGTCTTGATTTGCTGTTTTCGTCTTCAACTTGCAACATTATGCAGTTAATATTCAACCGATGAGTGTGAGCCAGAGAAGATTTATATAAATCTCACTGAAACAAGTTTTCTGCTATGATATTCCTTCTGGATTTAGTTTGCTTTTCACACATGCAAACTTGGGAACTTTACAGTAGTCTACTGTTTACTAAGGTAAGAGTATATAATATAATTAATATTAATAGCTCTTTATTAATCTGTTACCACCCTATCTGTTTCAGATCGACGTTGGAGAAGACAAAGATGACCCAGTAGTTGAAATAGTTCTTTATCTTGCATGCTCTATCTAGTAGAATTCATTAAGTTCATTTTATTCAAATTAATTTTTTATTTTGCATGTTTTTTTTTGTAGTTTCTTGTAGTTTTTATATAGTTAATTTGATATATTTTTTATTTTGCATGCGTGTTTTTGTTCATTTTATTTGAAGTAATTGTAGATTGTATATGTTTTTATTATTTTTTTGTCATAGTAGTAGTGTAGTAGTAGTACTTACTAACATGTTGAGTAGTTGTAGTATAGTCTAACATGTCTCTTGCTTACCTCTTCGCTTAGCTTACTGCATATTCTTCCTAATTTGCTTTGCATTTACCCTACGAGTTCTACATGATTCAACGTTTCGTTATCGTGTGTGTTTCTTCTCACCCTTGTGGAATTAGGGAGGGCCTCCCCGAACGACTTCCCTTGGGCTTAGCTATTTAGTTGATCTTAAAAGTGTCTTATACACTTTTCGCGAGTCTACTCTAGCGTTACTTCCTTTCAGACAGGGTACAGTGGGTTATCTGGAATAGGAGCAATAGGCGACTG
>NW_020439021.1:2386174-2386868 GCF_000699045.2 Agrilus planipennis
GCAATTCGAGCAATAAATTTCTATTATTTTGCAAAGATAAAGCTAATGAGAGCGTATTTAGATCATTTATTAAATAATATATGATATTAGATGTAATTTATTGATGAATTAAGCGAAAAATTTCAACAAAATTTCTATTTTAGTTCATATAAGTGGGTCGTTTAAGACCGAAAAAACATCCTAAATAATTTTTTAGCAAAAATAAAGCAAGCAGGAGCTCTTTATATCATTTATCGGTTCCCAAACAATCGACAGGTAGATACATGGGTTTTCTTTGGGAACCCAAATCGAACATTAGGACAAGTTTTTCGTTAATTCATCAGTAAATGATAACTGATAACGATAGTTAATTAATAAATGATAAGAAGTAGCTGTGGCTTGCTTTATTTTTGTTCAAAAATGACTATGGTGTTTTTTACGTTTTTCCGTTCAAAGTCGCACCACGTATATGAACGAAAATCGAAAAGTAATGGAAAATTCAAAAGTTTTTTGAAAAAGACCCGATGCAACTTATGCTCTCCTAATACAAATGTTGAAATTTATGAAAATTTTCAGTTTTGAGCCAAATACGAGTGTTAGTCGAAAAGTAATGGAAAATTCAAGTTGTTTTTTGAAAAAGACCCGATGCAACTTATGCTCTCCTAATACAAATGTTGAAATTTATGAAAATTTTCAGTTTTGAGCCAAATACGAG
>NW_020439021.1:2386919-2387704 GCF_000699045.2 Agrilus planipennis
CTTCTCACCCTTGTGGAATTAGGGAGGGCCTCCCCGAACGACTTCCCTTGGGCTTAGCTATTTAGTTGATCTTAAAAGTGTCTTATACACTTTTCGCGAGTCTACTCTAGCGTTACTTCCTTTCAGACAGGGTACAGTGGGTTATCTGGAATAGGAGCAATAGGCGACTGCCCAGCTTGCCTTGGCGAAATCTGTCCGATCTTCTCTACCAAACCTATTAGTATTTGCCGTTAGTCCTGTTAATTGCACTTTTGCTTTCAGATAATGAGGTATTCCTTAAGAAGAACGAAGACATCGTATTTTTTGCTTTTTATTGTATTTTCTTTGAAATTTCGATCGTTGTCTTTCTTTTACAGGTATTTTTGTTTTCTTGTCTTTCTCTTACAGGTATTTTGTTTATTACTTTATGAACTGTTATATTATGTAATTGTAACTTCGAATGATAGTTAAAATGTTTCTAAATTGATCTTTTGGCATAAATGTTCAAGTTAAATTAAATATTTGTTAACACTTTCACAATTAAAATTCATTTGGGTGGATAGGGTGGCTATAAGGGGAGATGCGGAGGCCACAGAGGGTTAGGGGGCTTTTTTCTCCCTAATCTTATGTTTAAATGGTAATATAACAGTTTGTAAGTAATATAAGATTTTTTATTGCATAAAAATGTGATTTATTTTCTTTCTCTTCCAGGTAATTGTAACTTCGAATGATAGTTAAAATGTTTCTAAATTGATCTTTTGGCATAAATGTTCAAGTTAAATTAAATATTTGTTAACACTTTCACA
>NW_020439022.1:0-645 GCF_000699045.2 Agrilus planipennis
CATTAAAAGTACATTTGGAAGTACCGATAATTAAATGTACCATCGGCAGTTAAATTTACATATGTATATAGTTCTTTATATCAATAACTTAGGTATTTGTTACCGGTTGTATTTCCATTGTTAAAATTGTAGGTGGTAGGGAAATCAGAGGTGTAATTATTACCCTTTTAATATTAAGAATTCAGTGCAACAATCTCCCTGAAAGCAACGAGTTATAATTGTAAACATTCATGGTTCTTTCTTGTAAAATACACTTTTAAAGTTTCAAGGTGTTTAAATTATTCACATAGGAGAAAAAATTGATGAAAGTGATTATTCGAAAATAATTGACTTCATCCAACAATGCCTTTCAAGCATGGGATTCGACGATTTATGACGTTTTCAGAAGCTTATCTCCAACCGTCAATGAGATGTCGTCCACCAAAGAACTCGAGGTAGCTACAGCTTCTATGCGTGGAAGGAGTATATAACGGATGGTCAAGAACTTCTTTAAAGCATGGAATACAACGATTTATAACGTTTTCAGAAGCCTATCTCTAACCGTTTCTGAGATGTCGTCCACCAAAAAACTCGAGGTAGCTACAGCCTCTATGCGTGGAATGAGAATAAAACGGATGGTCTAAAACGTCTTTAAAGCATGCGATA
>NW_020439022.1:3848-6399 GCF_000699045.2 Agrilus planipennis
ACGTAAATTGGCATTTTATACCACCACGTTCCCCTCACTTTGGGGGTTTATGGGAAGCAGGAATAAAATCAATGAAGCACCACTTAAAAAGAGTAGTAGGTAATGCTATATTAACTTATGAACAGATGTACACAGTTTTAACCCTTATTGAATCCTGTCTTAATTCCCGACCTATTACCCCAATTTCCAACGATCCTAACGACCTTAATGCCCTCACTCCTGGACATTTCCTTATCGGTAGTCCACTTACAACGACAGTAGTTCCTGACGTAACTGAAATACCTACGAACCGAGTATCACATTGGCAAAGGGTCCAACAACTGCAGCAGCATTTTTGGAAAAGGTGGAAACAAGAGTACCTGACTCAACTTCAACAAAAAAGTAAATGGTCTTCCAAGGATACAGATGTCAAAATAGGAATGTTAGTCATTCTCAAGGATGATCAACTTCCTCCTTTAAAATGGATCTTAGGACGTATAATTACTCTGCATCCTGGAAACGACGGCATTGTGCGAGTAGTTACTGTTCGTACGACCAAAGGAACAACCAAGATAGCAACGACTAAGATTTGCCCTTTACCAACTTCAGAAAATAGTGTACAGTAGTTACAGAAACAAAAAGGTACATTTTTTAAATCGTCCCCAGGACGTTTCAAGGCGGCCGGGATGTTCAGTGCTTTTCATGGTGTCAGTGACTTATATATTTACCTGGTTGTGGAATGTTCGTACACAAAAGGACAATAGAACCCACCCCATTAAAAGTACATTTGGAAGTACCGATAATTAAATGTACCATCGGCAGTTAAATTTACATATGTATATAGTTCTTTATATCAATAACTTAGGTATTTGTTACCGGTTGTATTTCCATTGTTAAAATTGTAGGTGGTAGGGAAATCAGAGGTGTAATTATTATCCTTTTAATATTAAGAATTCAGTGCAACAATCTCCCTGAAAGCAACGAGTTATAATTGTAAATATTCATGGTTCTTTCTTGTAAAATACACTTTTAAAGTTTCAAGGTGTTTAAATTATTCACATAGGAGAAAAAATTGATGAAAGTGATTATTCGAAAATAATTGACTTCATCCAACAATGCCTTTCAAGCATGGGATTCGACGATTTATGACGTTTTCAGAAGCTTATCTCCAACCGTCAATGAGATGTCGTCCACCAAAGAACTCGAGGTAGCTACAGCTTCTATGCGTGGAAGGAGTATATAACGGATGGTCAAGAACTTCTTTAAAGCATGGAATACCACGATTTATAACGTTTTCAGAAGCCTATCTCTAACCGCTTCTGAGATGTCTCCCACCAAAAAAATCGAGGTTCCTACAGCCTCAATGCGTGGAATGAGAGTACAACAGATGGTCCAAAAGTCTCTAAAGCATGCGATACGACGATTTATGAACCCTTCAGAAGCCTATCCCTAACTGTTTCTGCGTTGTCGTCCACCAAAGAACTCGAGGTAGCTACAACCTCTATGCGTGGAATGAGAATAAAACGGATGGTCTAATACGTCTTTAAAGCATGCGATACGACGATCTATGACCTTTTCAGAAGATTACCACTAACAGTTTCTGAGATGTCGTCCATCAAAAAACTAGAGCTAGCTGCCTGCGATACGTCGATTTATGACGTTTTTAGAAGCCTATCTCTAACCGTTCCTGAGATGTCCTCCACTAAAAAACTCGAGGAAGCTACAGCCTCTGTATGTGGAATGAGAATAGAATGGATGGCCTAAAACGTCTTTAAAGCATGCGATGCGACGACTTATGACCTTTTCAGTTGCCTATCTCTAACCGTTTCTGCGATGTCGTCCACCAAAAAAATCGAGGTAGCTACAGCCCCTATGCCTGGAATGACAACAAAACGTCTTTAAAGCATACGATTCGACAATTTATGAAATTTTCAGAAGCCTATCTCCAACTTTTTCTGAGATGCTGTCCACCAAAAAAATCGAGGTCCCTGCAGCTTCTATGCGTGGAATGAGAATAAAACAGATGGTCCAAAAGTCTTTAAAGCATGCGATACGGCGATTTTTGAGCTCTTCAGAAGCCTATCTCTAACCGTTCCTGAGTTGTCGTCCACCAAAAAACTCGAGGTAGCTACAGCCTCTATGTCTGGAATGAGAATAAAACGGATGTCCAAAACGTATTTAAAGCTTAGGATACGACGATTTATGACGTTTTCAGAAGCTTGTCTCCAACCGTTTCTGAGATGTCGTCCACCAAAAAACTCGAGGTAGCTACAGCTTCTATGCGTGGAAGAAGTATAAAACGGAAGTAGTATAACTATAGGGATACTGTGACACTTCGATGGCCTGTCCATCCTCAGTCCCTTACCATGACCTCCAAAGCCACCTTGGAGGTCATTCTTCAGCTGAAGAATGACCTCTAAGACACCTTGAAGGTCATTCTTCAGCTGAAGAAGTTCTTAAGAGCCTCTGGATTGTCCTCATAGTGGGCGGAGCCTGAAGAATGACCTCTAAGACACCTTGAAGGTCATTCTTCAGCTGAAGAAGTTCTTAAGAGCCTCTGGATTGTCCTCAT
>NW_020439022.1:11500-12982 GCF_000699045.2 Agrilus planipennis
CATATGTCGAGTACATATTAGATTTAGTGAAACATCCATTTTTATTGTTTGATAAGTTACTTAAAAGTGCCAATATCTATAATGGTTGATTAAAGTAATAAATTTAATATTGCTTCTTTTATAAACCAAGTAATGATACCAAAATTACTCGTGCAATTTCTCGTGTACTATTATGGTTATTGTTACAATATCTAACACTCATATTTACTATGCCGACTATTTACACACACACATTTAATGTGACATTCGGTATGCACCCTTAATAGTTGTTACGACAACGTCACAAGTTGGTGATATTCATAAAATATAGACATCAGATATTTCGGTCCAGTTGGAGTGTATCCGTACCAACGTCAGGGCTACATGTGTTGTCTACCTTGCAGTACCCGTAGGTAAAGTTAGGATCCAATCGTCACAATCCGGTATTAGACACAGTCGTCACTATAAATGGTACTACAGGTATAGGTGTGTGTGTGTGTGTATGTATGTATGTATGTATGGATGTATGTGTTTTTATGCGTCCGTGTTGTTCGTTTACCTCATCGCTTATGAATGTATTGAATAATATTTATTGACCATAAATGTTACATATTAAACATAAGAGGAAACGTCGCAAAACAGGTCTGAACCTGCACAGATTTACGTTGAACACTTTGTGACGTAATTGTACTTTGGTCTTTTGAAGGTTTGTGTAGATGAGAGGAAACGACACAAAGCAGGACTGAACCTGCGTAGATTTACTGAGAGTTTGTTGTTTGTAATGCATCCTAAGCGACCTTGATCGAATTATGAGTATAATTAGCGACTATCTGCTATGTATGTATGTACGTGTATGTGTATGCATGTGTACAATGAGAGTAATTATAATGAAAGAGGCTTTTGTTTTTCGTTTTCCTCATCGCTAATGAATGTAATTAATAATATTTGTTGACCTTGAATGTTACATATTAAATATTAAGCATGTGTCGGTGAAACGCAGTATTTACACACTAACATACATACATACATACACACTATGCTTTATTATTGAGCTATTCATATGTGTAAGCGCGTAGATAAGTATTCGTTTCAAATAGTGGAATAAATAAAAAAAAAGGCGAATAAATCATATGCTTTTATTAAATAGAGTTATTATAATATCCATAAAACGATATGATTTTTCTACAACTAGCTATGAAGAAAGTCGATATTTATTCATAGTGTACAAATTATATGCAAAAAGGAATACAATTTTAACAGAAAGAATTGCAATAATAAGGTACAAGTAATAATTCATAACCCATGAAAATTCATCGTTTGATTGTGTAGGGAGACGAATCCATTGACTCTCGATGTGATCACCTTCTTTTAAAATATAACGTATTTTAACGTTATTTCCTGTTACGTTGTTATATCTAAATATGTTGTTTTTGTAAATATAGAATGGTAGAGCTCTACTCCAATTAGCTGGCCATGAACACGAAGGTGTTGAAGAGGTTGTTG
>NW_020439022.1:14130-26582 GCF_000699045.2 Agrilus planipennis
TTTTTTTTGTAAAAATGGCCCCGAGTGACACTTCGTCAAATAGTCAAATAAAAACCTTTCGATAAAAAAAAAATTTGGTACATCCCCTTCAGGTTCCCCACACATCAAAAAAAAAGTTTTTTTGTTATAATGACCCGGTAGAAGTTTTTCGTCAATTGGTCAGATAATAATTTTTCAATTAAAATTTTTTTGGAGCATTACCTTCTGGTGCCTCACCCACCCAAAAAAATGCTTTTTTGTAAAAATGGACATTGACATACTTCGTCACTTGATTAGAAAAGAATCTTTCGATTAAAACAACTTTTTTGAAACATCCCCTTTANTATATATTTATTAACAGAAAAAGAAAAAGAACGACGAATTATAATATCAATATACATAAGAAGGGTCAGAAAAATGATCGAAAATGTTACTATTAATCATTTGGGTCACTATAGCAGTATATAATTTCTTGAGAATCAGTCATATTAAACGATATGTCATTTTAAACGGAGTCATTATATCCAATCTTTCCTTTAGAGAACTTAATATGAAAACCAAACTTGACACTACAATTACTTCATATTAAGCGCTTGATTAATATAGGCGGTGTCATAATAAACGTATTCAACTGTACACTAGTTGAATCCATTCAAATGTGGACATATGGCTACCGTTATTGATGGCGCATGCCACTAATATTTTAATAATTTCTCTAACCTAAATAACAAATATGTGTTATACATTTTCTTTACATATCAAATAAAAATATTACGTAAAGATCTACAAGCAATATATAGAACGAATCTCTCGGTTGACGTTAGATTGCATTTTTCTCAACGAGTTTTTCTTCTTGTACTTAAAATAATTTAATGGTTGGTGACTGCAAAACCTCAAAAAATATTAATAATAGTTTTCGTTCGGATTACTAATCGTTACGTAATTGTGAATTTAGTTAACAGCGTTAATATATTTGTCTAGTATAGATAACAGGCGACGAGGAAGTAGTAAAATACATATATGTAAGAGAAAAAAGTAAATTAGTTCATACTGACAAACACAACGGCACTGCGTTTGAAACGGAGAACAATTTTTGGATTCATTTTTAATTTAAAAATTGCATGGCCCGGTTTTTGCAAAATTCCTTTGTTATTTCATGCTTCAGTCTGCATTAATATGTATGCATATGTATAGGGAAAGCTGGTGCTTCTTTTTTCGTATGGTTGTCTAAATTATTATTTATTAACCTTTTCTCCTTTGAGAGATTTTTTTAAATATGTTTGTAAATTAAGAGAAATTTATAACTATCTCATTTTTAATACCTACATAGTTTTTAAGCACAAGAGATTAAGTAACGAACTTGAAAGGTGCTTTTATTAATTTTTGGGTTTTAAGGTAATACTTAGGAACATTGATTCTATTGTGAATATTTATATTTAGAACTTGTAAGCTTTGTTAACTTTCGAATTTAAAGACTTTATGTCAGAACTGGATGTGTACTACTTTTACCGCGATATCACTCTATAAAGGTAATAAATATTTTCCAATGGGTTAATAGAATTTATGTAAAAAAATAATAATTGAAATAAGAATGCTATTCTACAAAATTTGTAGAAGTTTCCTGAGATTCGAACTTTAAATTAAATGAAAAATAAATGTTTATTTTCTTCTCAGCTGATATCAAGTCTAAAAAAGTATAAAGAAATTCAATTTTAAATTCCTAATATTTGATGATAAGTCAATAAAAAATAGTTTGAAAATCTTCTGTCTACCGAATGTACATTGATACTTAAATCAATTGAATTTTCTTATAAGTTTTTTTTTATCAGTTTGTTATAAAGATATTTCGACTTATCATGTCTTNTCCTTATAAGGATCATGTTTTGAGAGAAAAATAAAGAAAACGTTATTACAATCAGTCAGTTTTATTTTTTTATCTTTAAATTACATAGCTCTGCAGTCTTTGACATTTTCACTTATTGATAATCAAATCAAAATCAACATAAATGAGGGGTTATTTAAGGAAATACTTTAATTGCGCCTTAAAAATACTTAAAATAGGTGAGATTTTTATTTGAGTAAGTATAGTAGACGACTCATTTTTCTTTTGAAGATTATTCATGCTTTTTTTTATATAATATTAAACATAAAATTACTTTTGTTATTGTTACCTAATATCACAATAGGTATAGGAACTTAATATTTAAGTAATAAACAAAACAAAATAAATCACTTTTATCTTAATTAAGAACAAATTAACTTCTTCTAAACTTAATTCGTCATGTTGAATGACACTAAACTTCAACAGAAACAAAAGGTAAACGACTAATTTAACGCGCCGAACATGACCGAGCAGAGCGCGAGAACTACCGAACGCAGTTTCGGTTTCGGTCGTAGTTTCGGCATGTTCGAAACCGAAACTCGTTTTTTTGCCGAAACTCGACCGAAACCGAAACCGAACTTTCGGTCGGACACTAATTTTAATGTATTTAACTCTTCGTTTTACTTCTTATAGATGGTATTTTGTTAAGTCATATTGATGATACCATTGCATAATTAGAAAGCTTAATAAAACTCCAAGCTTCCTGAGTCAGGGATTTGGTCTGTGTCTTGATCGATACCTACATCGCCCTGTGAACCCCATTTTTAATTTTCTAGATACATATTAGTAACCAAAGGTTTTCCAACCTTATAAATTAATTCGCTTATATACTTGGATTAATAAAGACTACTTATTAAATCATTTCTTTATAACGGAAGTCACATTTATCGTCACCTGACGCACCAAAAGTAAAAGTTGTGAATTATTTATCCACATTAAATGGCATGATAATCGTAAAGTCATCAGTTGGCTTTTTTTTATATACACGTATAGCGTGTATAATACCACACAATACAACATCGAGTATATCATGGCGTTGGCGGTCACAACTGTTACCGTCGCATTTCGTTGTTGTTTATCGTCTACTTTCTTTTTTGTTTCCTTCTTTTATACGAGACGTTTACGGATGCTCTCGCTAATTTCTCATGTACACTTACAAATTAATATTGCTGTCATAATTCCACATGTTTGGTCACTTTTACAAAGTAATTAATGCACAAAAGTGTACGGTAACGTAACTATACAAAACGGTATACAGGGTGTAAAAGGAACTAGTGTGTTAAGGAGAGACAGGAAAACAGGACAAAGGCCTTGGCGACTGTTCAATCTTTTACTTTCTTTATTAAACCATCTTTGATAGTTGGGATGATTCGATGACCTAAATCGTGATTAACTAAAACACTTAATTACTATGACAAATTTTCATAGTTGTCATGTAATATGTAAAATATGATTGTAATTTTAATTAGGTATTGTTTATTATTATTATTTGTCAGTCTTGTTAATTATTAATGGATTATTTTTGAATAATTTTTGAAATGGATCTAATAAAAAAGTCAAAGCGTCGCGGAATTAATAAATATACTACTACAAATTTTATTGAAGAATGCCCACAATCAAAGTAGGCAACTGGTGAAGGGATAAAATAATAATTGCATATTAAGTAAGAAACATAAAAAATTTACAGTAGCGGGCAGGTTACCCGATCGAGTGGTTGACAGCTGTGTCTTCTTTCTCTTTGTTCCCTTTTGTGTCTCCCTTTGCAAGTTTAAACAAAGTTGACTTTATGTATGTATACCATGGGAGCATTTTTACCTTACTCTAACCATATTTTATACACAAGGTTACTAAAATAAGTACGGAGCATGCATGAGGTGTGATAGGGCAGCATAAAAGAACAAAATTAAGTAAATGTGTATATGTTAGAAAGTTCACCAATTTGAAAGAAGAAAGAAAATTGTATTTGAATGTACAGCCGGCGTCAGTCCGGCTCTGATAAATTACGTAGAGAAATACGATAATACAACGCTGCATTGAATCAGCTGACAATTAACGGTATCAATCATTGCCATTAGGTCAGTGCATCACTGTAAAATAGTTGCTGTTAATTACTATGTTGATTAGTAAACACGTACGCTTTTATTTATATTTACTTTATGCGTTCAACAACCAACCGTGTGTATCTGCTTAATTCTTATCGCAATTTGTTGAACTCAAAAACAAAACAAAACACGACCAGGACCGGCATACTTCTGCCAAATCACGACCAGGACCGGCTTCAGATTGTAACTTGCTTCTTATTACAGAATTTTTGTCCCCTAGCTAGACAGCTTCATTCACCATGCGATTTATTTATTTTGTTGCTTCTAGTTGACGCTCTCTAAAGCTCTCCGCACTTATTTTTGTTACATCCTGTATAATACATATAATACATAGGTATAATGCTTAAGTTCATATAATTAAAAGTTTGTACAATGGCGTAATTATCCGTCATGCGTTTCTGTTTCTCGCGCTATCACTTTCTTTTATTTAAATTAAATTTAACGACGCGTAAAAATGCCGTAAAATTTTTCGTTACTGCCCTACATCGAAAGTCGCGCCGCGTATTTGAACCTTTAAAAAAAACAGTTAAAACAGACAGCATGAAAACGGAAGCGGGCATGCATGCAATTAGGTGTGTATGTTTTTATTATGCGTGTTGCACTTTACCCACACAGGTATTAGGTTGACACAATCGTAGGCAGGTGTTTATATACATTCAAGTATTAAGTTGTCAAGCGTAGAGCGTATCGTACCGGTTTTGGATTAAAATTAATCACGCGAAGTGTCTTGTTTACGGAAGACAAGATTTTGTGTCGTGTGTGCAAGAAATTGGGAAGCGAATTTTTCACTTTTTTTTTATTATGACATACAATTTTTATTGTCATGTATGAAGTAAGAAATAGCATATCAGCTAAAAGTTTATAAAAAACTTGTCATAATCTAACAAAACACTAAGAAGGATTACTTGATCATTTCAAAATCTCTAAAATTTTGCGAAAAATAGTGACTTAAAGTACCCTTTATCATAGCATCAAATAATTTTAGTGATTATACAGCTAAACATTCCGAAGAACTACCAAAAAATTCACGTTAATCTATTCCAAAATTATTCACTTTGATCATCACAATGTTCGACAACGTACCTGACCATTTCTTCATTGCAAACTACCAAATTTATAAAGTAAAAGAATCTATACCGTAGTCTTGCATTTTTATTTTTATTTTACACCAAATGGTTCTAAATTAATCGAAGTGTGTTACTGTTTCAGTTGGATTGTTTTCGAGTTATTTAGTGAAAATACTTTGTTCTTCTTTCAAATTCCTATCAATAACGTTTCATTAAAAAAAAAACTCATTCCATTTATTAGTAAGAGAGGTTCAAAATTTCTGGATCTGATGAGAGACTAAAAGATGAAAATTCAAAGTATCTTTATTTTTTAATATCGCCTTTTGTTCTTTTATATAGGATCTTAATCTTAATACCACAAAGAAATCTCTGTTTTCAGTTTCAATATTTTCTCTTTTATATCAAGGTTTAAAATCCGAGAACCAAACATGGCGTTGTTTCTTCTGGGAGTAGATACAGGATTGTACTTTGTTGGTGATAAATATAAGCTTCTTCAAATTGAAAATATCGTCTCTCTTCAAGACTCAAACCGAAATAAGAACTTAATAGCTGGGGCGATCAAAATTGGCAAGTCCGCAATCAATTATCTGTGAGAATGGATGTATCTTCTTTCTTGTTTCCACTATAGTCATTTACTGCATTTGAACACGCTCTTGTTGAGTTAGGAAATGCTTCATGAGTAATACAGACAAAATGAAAAAAAATAACCGAATAATAGTAAGCGGTACAGCGACTAGAGGTACGCAAAAGACCAGGGTCGGCTTCATAACTGCTTTCTTAAATTTTTGAGAATGTTCAACTTCCTTTAAAGTCCGATGCTCTTTCTGTACTCTTTCTCTTACACACCAATCGGTGCAATGTTGTTCCTTTTTCCTTATTAGTAGTGTCCCCTGCAATTCTTACTTGACATCTCTTTTCTATGTTTACAATATTCCCTACAACGTCTGTCGTGAGTAAAAGTATGCGTTCTCTCAACAACCGCTTTACTCTAGTTAGTAAATTGAAAGAAGATAGTAAATGGGACATTTTATTGCAGACTATGACAATTTAAAACGTCCCAACTGTACTTATTATATTTATCAAACATCGATTGCTCAATTTTGCAGCATTTACTCGAACGAAGAAATCCATTCAATCGCCAATCCTCAATTCTTGTTAGTAAGAAGTTACTAAACACTTCCTCGTGAATCTTTAGCAAGAACATTAAATTGTTAACAATCGAATCAAATCGTGTTCATTGTTGAGCGGTTTCGAAAGTGATGCGCTCGATTACTATTGACAATTAATTGATGCTTGATGCAATTTCGGAAGATATAATTAATTTTGCACCACCTGAGCACATCCAGTTCGGTTGGCGTATCAAACGACGATTTGACGATAGAAAAAACAAACAGCAACTGCGCCGCTACAGACCGATACGAATCGATGCTTTCTGCTTTGAATTTCGATTTGCAATCGTTTGTGGTACGGACTTCAAAAAATTCGTGTAAATTAACTGTTTCATAAACTACTACTTTGCACTTCTATTTTGATTCGAAGAAAAACCAAATTTCTTAATTTACAGACGAGTGAACAATCGAACACTTACTATGGTTAGTTGTTATTTAAAGACGGACAGACAGACACACGAGTGATCGAATAAGGGTCCGTTTTTCATTCGGACGTACGGAACCCTAACCCCAGAATCAACTTAACATTTTTGTTGAAAAAAAAATGTTCCCCCGTACGTTCAAGCAGCAAATGCAAATTTGTACACAAAATATTGTTTTGTTGATAGATTTACCACGTCATATTCAGACCATAAACTTCTTATTGATGTTCATGTAATCTATAAGTAAACAACTATTATCTGCATTTTTTTTTTCAAAATTTTACGTTCTGTAGGTTCGGAGATAAGGGGAATGGGGTAACGGTCAATTTTCATCTATTCTCTTAAAGAACTTTAAAACTATTTATTTTAAAATTACAAAAAAATATGTATTTAGGATCCCTAGAACAAACCCTTTCATTTGATGGTAGTTTGCAAAACTTTTTTTTTTTAATTTCGTATTGGCCCCCTTAAAATGACCCCCATGTTCAAAATTAATTTATTTACGTTATGCGTTCGTGTTTGGGTTAAAACAATTCATACATTTACTAAATTTCAACTTAATCGATCCAGTAGATTCGGAGCTGTGACAGACGAACAGGCAGACGCACGAGTGATGCTATAAGGGTTCCGTTTCTCATTCGAACGTACGATCCACTTTATCCACAAGAAATGTAATTATTAAGTCAAAATTAGTCACCTTACTGTCAATTGTTTACTAAAGTTATAAATTCACTTATTTCAAAGCTATGTTGCTATTAGGGAAGCTGCTATTTTTTATTTTTAAAAGCATGAATTTAGTAGTGTGAATAGATACCCTCATACTTTAAGGAACTGCTACATCCTCAGGCTTATCCTTAGACATATTACCAATCGTATTTTTACTCTGTAATTCAATGCTTTGGTAGCCAAGACGTACTTAGTAGACCAGACTTTATTTTACACGCCAATGTAGGTGAATATTATAGAAATTATTGTTGTTAAGTTCTCTGTATACTGAAATTTATTGCACTCATTCGGCCTAAAACTCATTATTTCAAGACTTTTAGCGTGTTCTTCAAAATTCTTGCTAGAAATTCCTAGTGTATTCCTATTAAGATAGTTTTTATAACTGGCGCCCTATATAATCGATTTGAAGTTCGTTCTGTCTGAAATTTTTGATACATTTAGATAGCAGATTCCATAGATAATGTCAGTATGTATATTTTGACGTTGAATTTACGTATGCGGACGNCGCGCCGAACATGACCGAGCAGAGCGCGAGAACTACCGAACGCAGTTTCGGTTTCGGTCGTAGTTTCGGCATGTTCGAAACCGAAACTCGTTTTTTTGCCGAAACTCGACCGAAACCGAAACCGAACTTTCGGTCGGACACTAATTTTAATGTATTTAACTCTTCGTTTTACTTCTTATAGATGGTATTTTGTTAAGTCATATTGATGATACCATTGCATAATTAGAAAGCTTAATAAAACTCCAAGCTTCCTGAGTCAGGGATTTGGTCTGTGTCTTGATCGATACCTACATCGCCCTGTGAACCCCATTTTTAATTTTCTAGATACATATTAGTAACCAAAGGTTTTCCAACCTTATAAATTAATTCGCTTATATACTTGGATTAATAAAGACTACTTATTAAATCATTTCTTTATAACGGAAGTCACATTTATCGTCACCTGACGCACCAAAAGTAAAAGTTGTGAATTATTTATCCACATTAAATGGCATGATAATCGTAAAGTCATCAGTTGGCTTTTTTTTATATACACGTATAGCGTGTATAATACCACACAATACAACATCGAGTATATCATGGCGTTGGCGGTCACAACTGTTACCGTCGCATTTCGTTGTTGTTTATCGTCTACTTTCTTTTTTGTTTCCTTCTTTTATACGAGACGTTTACGGATGCTCTCGCTAATTTCTCATGTACACTTACAAATTAATATTGCTGTCATAATTCCACATGTTTGGTCACTTTTACAAAGTAATTAATGCACAAAAGTGTACGGTAACGTAACTATACAAAACGGTATACAGGGTGTAAAAGGAACTAGTGTGTTAAGGAGAGACAGGAAAACAGGACAAAGGCCTTGGCGACTGTTCAATCTTTTACTTTCTTTATTAAACCATCTTTGATAGTTGGGATGATTCGATGACCTAAATCGTGATTAACTAAAACACTTAATTACTATGACAAATTTTCATAGTTGTCATGTAATATGTAAAATATGATTGTAATTAGATTTCGTCCACCAAAAAACTCGAGGTAGCTACAGCCTATATGCGTGGAATGAGAATCAAACGGATGGTCTAAAACGTCTTTAAAGAATGCGATACGACGATTTATGACGTTTTCAGAAGCATATCTCTAACCGTTTCTGAGATAGAATGCCATCGTTACCGTTATTTTCGAAATTTGTATGCTCGCAAATCTAAAAGTAAAAGCTGCAGGGAAATAAAACAATAACTATATTTACATACCTATTTATAGTTTCGAGAAGTAGGAAAGGAAAAAAATGAAGAAGTGCTAATCTTTGTTTTTATACTTGCACTCGGTTATAATGAATAGGAAGGGCCTAAAATTTTTATATTCGATATAGCCGGATGTTTATTATGGGTGATATTCATGAAAACCTGGGGTAGCTAAAAAACATCGCCAACAGTGCGTAAAAATAAGTCGTTAGAAACCACATTCATGATGACTTAAGTCAACCTTACAAATAAACACCAGTTCGTTAGTAAAAGAATCTACTAATTTTCAGCTGAAAAACGTTCGCAACAGCCGAATAATCTTAGAAATATGTTCGTTATATCAAAGTATGAAACAACTCGTGTTTAAGGGAAATGAAATTTTGTTCGTTAAAGCCAAGAACTTTATATACGTAACTCCTGTTCGTTATAACCGAATTCAACTGTATTTGTGACCTAAAATAGAAAGGGACTGTTTATTTTAACGCAATATATTACAATTAAAAAAATTTCTAAATAAACTCGCGCTTGGTATTTATCCCTTGATTTTTGTTTATTTTTATTTGTCGATGCGTCATTGCGAAAAGTGAAAACATCTATGACTGTCTCTACAATAAACAATAACTGTGTGAAATGAGTATAGTTCATCTGTCTGTCATTACCGGATCCGAAAAAAGCAAAAGGTCAGTAGAGAAACCGATCCTCCATCTCTCCTGAAAGAGTAATCGTATTCATAATATAAATCGCCGTCTGTAGCGAATGCATGCAACTCGCCGCAATGAGTGAAAGAGAGAACGAACGAGAAGGAGAGGGAGACGACATTTCGGTTGTTTCGCAATAAATTACTGGTTCCAATGGTTCGCTCTTTTATTAGTGGCTTCGTCTGTTCGCTATCTTTACACGCCGCGGTAGCCACCGCAAACTTTCTCTTTCCGAACGTTTCTGTTGTTTTTCTTCCGGGATTGGGACACACCGTCGAAGTGTGCAGTCGAATGGACAGGCGGAAGTCGTTTGCGCGCCGCCGCACGGTAACCCGCGAACGCTTAAACTTACGACCGATTTTGACATGGCTCTTAAAATGAGCGATCTGCGCTCGCCATTTAGATTATCTACTACCTATCGTAGTTTTAATTTAAAGCCTAATGCAACAGCGGGTTCTTTAACTGCTTTTCTCGATTTTATAGCACAATGTGATACACATTAATGGCGCAAACTTTCAAGTGAATTAACTGCAAATACATTCAGCTGCTACAGTTGCCATGCATGTAGGTAGGCACTTCCGTAAAATTATACTGCTCTTTGTAGATAGGTACGATTTCAAAACGACATAAAAGCTGATTATTTAACATTATGATGGCAAATTGATTTATAAAGTCCCGCTAATCTTGAAACTTATATGGGAAATACTTTTTATCCTACAATAAGTACCAGATAGATAGACGATATCCTTAATGCTCTTTCTGCTGCTAAAGTTATAACACGAATTTCGCGAAGTCAGATGTCATAAGTGCTAAGTTAAGAAAAAAATGCAAACAAAATTGATAAACTGCAAACATCACATTTCCTTACATCCGCCTCTTCCCCCCCTTGTCATACCTCGTCACGCTACATAATACCCCCCTCGTTCCCCCCTATTTGCGAATGTATTTTAATGAACGGTCCCTTTGGTGTCGAATTTTCGAAATGTCCTTCCTTATTTCATGTATACATCATAAAGGAAACCCCTGTGCAAAACTTCAGTAGTTTCTGATCGTTGATGAGGTTATCAGGGAGTCAGTGAGTCAGGACCTTTCTTCTTTTTATATATAGATTTCGTAGTTATAAAAACACATCGTCTTCATCATTATAAGATCGTCAGTCCCAAGACTGTCTGGAAATATACCTCCACTTTATCGCTATCCTCAGATAATCTTCGCATTTCCTTAAAACTAGAACATTCCCCATCCTCAACTATTTGTGAAGAATTATATAATCTAGGTCTATCTCTACTTTTCTTAACTCTTATTGTTTCTCGTTTAATATATCTCCAACTAACCCTTTATGCCTGAGAAGGTGTTCTACTAACCTATCTCTTATTAACTTCCATACTGTTCTCCTATTCTTTCTAATACCTTCTCATTTTTAACCTTTTCTATCCACTATCTCCTCATCATGTAACACTACATTTTGAACACTTCTACCCGTTTCTTTTCCGCCGCGCCAGCGTCCATGTTTCGCATTCCGTACAACGCCGTTTCCAGACATAACCTTTAGCAATCTTTTTAGAATTTTTAATTTACTGTTCGCGAGCATAGAAGTGAATTCTTTTTGTTGAAAGCGGTTCAACCTGCACTATTTATCCTCTGTTTTATATATCTACTGCTCCTTCCACTGTGAGTTATCTGACTTCTTAGATACCGAAAATTCACCGCTTCATCTAATTTTTTGTCTCCTTTCTTTATATTCGCCATTTCCCTATTTTTTTCCTTTAGTACCAGTATTTTTGTTTTACTTTTATTTATGTTCATTTAAGGCTATATCTAACTCCTCCTTGCTAATACTGCAATATCATCTACAAATTTAAGAATAGTAATTTTCAACCCCTGTATATCTATCTTTACAGTTGCCCTGTATTTAATGATGTTGATCGCATCTTCAATGTACAGATTAAATAGTAGCAATCTTTTTCTAAATCTACGATTCCTATATACGCCCATTTTCCTTTTTCTATAATTTTCCCTATTGTTACCTGTAAAGCTATTATGGCCTTTCGCGTTCCTATATTTCTTTTAAACCCAAATTGATCTTCCCCTAATAGTTTTTCCGCCCTTTTTTCATCCATTCTCCGTACGATTCTAGTTTCTAGAACATTTTTAAGGCATGGGAAGTTAAACTAATTGTTCTAACTGTCTCGCCCCTAATCCGCGCCACTCAATTTAGATATGGCTACTTGTACGTCTCGTTTGAGATTAATTTTTAAAAGTAGTTTCAAAAAATCTTAAATGTGAATCAATAACATCAAAAAAACTCATCGTCAATCTACATGGAAAATGAGGTAGGTAGTGTTTTTAAAGGTGACTGAAAGAGGTATTTAATTGGTATAGGCTGTGGTGTGGAATTATGTTAAATGTGTTTTGAAGCCCTATAAGCGTTCGAGTTGTGCGAGAATTTAATTAAAATTGTCACCAGGCTGAGTCAGTCAGTTCAGGAAATTGCTAGGTAGGGCTTCAATTTTGATAGTTTCCTCCTTCTCTTTCGCCGTGCGTTCAGGCGAAAAGGACATTAGCTACTGCAACGTGCTCAATTTTCAAGGCCAAAACCAGCAGACTTTATACCTATTGAATACAAATCCGTGTTTAACAAGAATTCAATTGCACATTAAC
>NW_020439022.1:26742-80883 GCF_000699045.2 Agrilus planipennis
ATGACGTTTTCAGAAGCCTATCTCTAACCGTTTCTGAGACGTCGTCCACCAAAAAACTCGAGGTAGCTACAGCCTCTATGCGTGGAATGAGAATAAATCTTATGGTCTAAAACGTCTTTAAAGCATGCGATACGACGATTTATGAAGTTTTCAGAAGCCTATCACTAGCCGTTTCTGAGATGTCTTCCACTAAAGAACTGATGAACACGACCGGTAAAGACTTCTCTGTGTGCAGAATCTGTGTGAGAGGCTTGTGATCGGTGATGAGGGTGAAGTGGCGAGCGTACAGATAATTGGAAAACTTCTGTACAGCTCACACGATGGCCAGCGCTTCTTTGTCGATCTGCGTGTACCTCTGCTCCGTTGCTGTCATCGTTCGGCTGCCGTAAGCGATTGGACGTTCTTCCCCGTTGCTAAGCCGGTGTGACAGTACTGCACCTAGGCCGGTGTTACTTTCGTCCGTGGCCAACAGGAGTGGTAACGCTGGATCATACTGCATGAGTACCTGGGGCGAGGTTAAGGCGTCCTTGATATCCTTGTATGCCCTGTCGCCCTCTGGTGTCCAGATGAGGGGATCCTTGAGCAGCATGTCCCTGAGTGGGCTGTCTCTGGTAGACAAATCAGAGATGAATGAGCTGTAATAGGTTGCTTTATCTAGGAACAGTTAGAGTTCTTCTGGTGTGGTTGGTTTCGGTGCATCACGTACAGCACGGATGTGCGCATCAGACTTGTGAATGCCTGATTTTGTGTCCTAGGGCTTCCAGGGATGTTCGAGCGAAAACGCACTTGGCTCGGTTGAGCTTGAGGTTGTGTTGCCGAAACCGCTCCAGGGTGGTGCTGAGAACCTGCATCAGATTTTCAAGGCTATTAGCAAAAACTATACTGTCGTCAAAAAAACTTATGACATTTGTGAGACCCTGCAGAACCGTGTCCCTTCGCCGCTGCCAGGTAGCGGAGATGTTAGCTGCTCCATAGACTGCTCGTGTTGGACGGATCAGACCATGAGTTGGGGTGTTCAGCGTGAGCGCGTGACTGAACTCACCATCGACCTCGAGATCTATGTGACCTTTTTTGCCACACTTCAGGCACTCGGCGTTGAGGAAGCTGCTCTGGCTGCGAGGGTGAGCTTCACCGTACCCTGCACATGTTGATTAGTTGTCTTGGGATGCGCTCTGGTTTCTCTGGTGTGCTCCTTGTTGCTGCCTGGTTTGGCTGGAAGACCCTTGGTTTCGATAAGCTGACTTGTTGCGTGATGGCCGCTGGTTAATGCTTTTCCTGGACAACGGTGTCTCATGTCCAATTCGATTAATTGATTCAGACTTAGCAGCAACTGTTTTGACCTCATCGGCAGTGGTGCGAGTAGATTGGAGAGCGTGTGCAATTTCATATGCCGCGGTGAACTTCTCTGGTTTCTTTGCAATACTCTCCGTGCACATTTCTCGTGATTCCAATCCTGCGAGCATTTTTTCGATTAACATGCGATCGAGGAATGTGCCGTACTCGCAAAACGTTGCAGCCTGACGCAGTCTCAAGGTGAAGCTAGCGATGGTCTCCCCTTGTTTCTGCATAACGCTCCGGAATTTGATGCTCTCAGCGAACTTGTTGTGGGTGGCGTCAAAGTGACCTGCCAGTTTATGTAGGATCTCGTTGTATGACAGAGTTCCTGGATCAGCGGGACTCACCAGGATCTTCAAAGCATCATTGGGTTCAAAACCCATGTAGACCCGTACAAAGTGTACGTGTTGATCCGCTGGTACTTTGCTCAGGTCGAGCGCCCATATGAATCGAGTGAAATAGTCGGCTACAGTCTTCCCGTCGGTTGCACGATACGGTTGCATTGAAAATTGTGGCGGTCGAGGCTCTGATGATGACGGTGTTGGCCCTACTGTCTGTAGAAGGGCGTCGGCGATGATTGCCGAGAATTGTTGGAGTCGCTCAGAAGTTAAGTCCGGCATGGTGAAGATGAGTGTAGAGAAGTTTTTCTAACACGCACTGCGATGAAAATAGTTCGGTGCACACACTTGCGTTGAAGTTAGAATGTTCACTCGGTTTCACAAAGTTATTTATCTTATCCCACTCCTGACACCACAGTTAAATCGTGGGGTAAAGATAAATAATAACCACTGTTATGAACAATTGTATTTATTTACAATGACACAGAGTCGATGAGAGAAAAACCAAGAAGACCGAGAGTGTGGTGAGCGGGCGTATATATACTAATGAAGAAAGTTCGGAGTGGAGGAAAGGAAAGTTCCAGAGGAATGTACTGGAACGTTCTAGAAACGGCGGAATATTCCATGCACGTGTTACTACATAACAACTGACGAAGTCCTTTTTGATGACTTCGCGAAGTTCAATAATTTTCCCAATAACCAGAGCTATCGAATTGGCGTCAAATTTTGCTTGTAAATAGATAATTGTTTTTACTTACTGCCTCGTTGCCGCGGAATGCCAAATACGCTTATTTTGCAAGTAAATGAACTCGATATCTGTTTTATGAATTTCAAGTAAGTGGACACGTTACAATCGATCATATGTATAAGAATAACTAAACTAATAATAATGAAAGATTAGTGTCTGAATTATTATAAAAAATAGTGACAACGTGATAACAGTGGTTTCCCACAGAACATTTCTCCGCTATTTTTGGAATAGAAAGGATGGATAACTCGTCTGCTACCACGAATGGACGTATCACATTTTGGCTCCCACGAAGTTTGCAAAAAAGGACTATTATTGGCACTTTTTAATAATGTAGGCGCGTATTCTATCGTTCATTTCATTCATTATATCATTTTATTTATTTACTAGCTGACCCGGCAGACTTCGTACTGCCTCAATCGATAAATAAATGACCTAAACTTTTGTATAAAATAAACTTAAAACAATCAAAAGGAATCCATAATTAATAAAAAAAAATTAATTTGTGACAAATAAGCTGAAAGATAGTTAACAANCAAAAGGAATTCATAATAAAAAAATATAATAATTTGTGACAAATAATCTGAACGATAGTTAATAACTTTCCTTTTTATTCAATTTAAAGCTTTCTGATAAAGTATATTTTTTGTTTTGTTTTGTGATGCGTAAATAAACAAAGATGATGGTTTTCCGACGCGCGAACACGCGACGTATAATTGTCCATGCGCGAAACATGGAAACCCAAGTTTATTCCTCAAATTTCCAACGACTGGCCTTGCGGTTTGTTTATGGTCATCGCAAAGGCCAGACATACTGGAAATTGTAAATGTTTAAAACGGAATGGTAAATCCGTTGGAATCATCGGTATACGCGGAATCAAAACATCCTCTCCTTTGTATTTTCCTTTAATGATTGTTGCCTCAATGACGTTATTCATCACCTTTTCACAGCCAGTCTTGTTCCATTGCACAGTCGAGGTTGATTACTGTTACGCAGCATGATGACAACTGATCCTACTTTTAACTTCAAATTGTGAGGTGGTAATCCAGGCAATTCCAGTGAATTTAAAAACTCCGTGGGATAGTTTACTTCGTTATCCTGGTTCATAACGGTGTCGACTGATTTGAAGGAAACCAACGAAGAAAATTCTGAATGGTCGCATTGAGATCCTCGACATCTTTATTTTTCGCCGCCAATATTGCTCGTTCACCCAGCCAATTATGGTTATTGAACTGTTGCTCTATATCTGGGAAAACACGCTGAATAAGCTCCTCTTTTGAGTCTGTGATGCGACAGAAATCTGTGGGTAATGTGATTAATCCGGTCGAGGTGTCCACTGCGACTTTAGTACTTCCAATGTCTAACAACTGATTCGCAAACACATTTGCAGTTTCATCTTGTTGCAAAAATACTCGCATGTCAGTTGTTAATTGGAGTGACTTTACGTATCGCCACAAATTCGATGATTGTAGGCATGCATTTGGTTCACCAGCAACAGTTGATCGAGGAATAAGTGGAAGAGTCTGACGAAAATCACCTGATAACAGAATCATGGCCCCCCCAAAAACATTTTGGCTGTCACGAAGATCTTTTAAAGTTCTGTCCAGTGCCTCCAGTGACCTCTTATGTGCCATTGTGCATTCATCCCAAACAATTAATTTGCATACCTGTAGGATCTTGGCCATTGCGCTATTTTTGGCGATGTTGCCAATTGGTGTTTCGTTGATTTGCATGTTTAATGGTAATTTCAAGGCAGAATGTGCAGTTCGCCCGCCTTCTAGCAGAGTCGCAGCTATTCCAGATGAAGCCAACGCTAGAGCTACATCATTTCGCGATCTGATCCTCGCCAAAAGCAATGAAATTAAGAACGTTTTTCCGGTTCCTCCGGGAGCATCAAGGAAATAAATTCCACCAGATTCTCTGTTCACAGCTTCTATCAAATTGGCGTACGCAATTCTTTGTTGTCGATTTAATTTTGGAACATTTGTACGAACTGTTTCGGCCAATGCTTCAATGTCGTACTGTTGTTCTCTTTGCAACTCGTGGTTTAATGCATCGTGCATACAACGATTGGGTGTGTCATTCCCAAACATGACAATACTTTATTTTCCATCAATAAACACATATATTCTATCGTGATCAATGTCTCATTGTAAATTTCTGCAGTCATTTGTAGCGTAGGATTCAGAGTTTGACGGCGCACACGATGCAAAACATCCTCAGACATGTCATCTCTATACTTAACCCACAAATCTTTTGGATTCGAGGGGAAACATGTCGATATGGTGTAATAGCGTGGCATGTCAGCATACAGCAAAGTGCGAGCAAAATCATCAGTTTTACAGACTGTGAAGAAACTTGTTAATGTTGTCGACGGTGGACGTGTCGCTCTGTCCAAGATAGAAGGATGCACTGTTTGTCTGAGGTATAGATCTACCTTATTATTCACCTTTTAAACCTTCCCTGGACTTCCACAAATAATTCAAGACCAAAATTAGCCAAATCGGTCCAGCCGTTATCGAATTTTAGCGTAACCAACGAACAACAATTCATTTTTATATATATAGATATGCACATATACTTCATATCATTCATTATTTTATGCACCTAATAAAGGGAATCAATCGTTTTAGTTATCCTTTCAGAAAAACGTAAAATTACCATGATATTTATCCAGTAGCATCAAATTTTCTGAATATGCCTAAATAACTTGATAATAAACACAATCTAAGGGTATCAAAAAAACTAATCGAAGAAAGTCGCAATATGCTGACTGTTTTATATTTAATACGGTGAATATGCTATAATTATATTTATTGAATACATTCAAGTTCGGCGGCAATTGTTTCATCTGGGGATATGGTTTGAATGGGTTGTTTCTCCGTGATTTTTATGATGAATTTTTTATTTGAGGATGGAGAAATTTTCGATGAGGAAGTTTGGGGTAATGGGGTCATTTCAATTTCTTCCACATTGTTTTGGGGATGTTTTCGTACAGGATGTAGGGTTGTGGGTTCTTCTCTTCGTTTTAAATTATATTTGACGAGATGAAACGCCTTATGAATAAGGAAGACTATTAGGCACGTGCAAATTGAGCTGAGTAGGACGTGAGGTGAAGGTTCTAAGCTTAATGATTGGCTCCCCACTGACGGGACATTTGCTGCTGCTGAAACCATCCATAATGAATCTTGTTCCCGTGTTGTTTGAAGCATATTTTCTTGCGTAACCTTTACATACCTTCGGGTGAATTTCATTGTATCTTCCGTCTTCTGGAACGTAGTTGATATTAGCTCGTCGCTTTTTCTTAAATTTTTCGAATTTTCGCTTATTCTTTTGATCGACGATGGAAGTCCTTTCGTAAGCAGTATGAGTTGCTGACTTAGCTGGTACAATTTTTAGTTTTTTGTGTGTGCTTTGCAGGGCGACGATATTTGCTTATTATATTGCCTCTTTTCCTCAGGAATGGATCGTTTTCCCTGAATTCCATGTCCTAAATTTGTGTCTCTTCCAGAGTGTTACAGTCCAAAGTTATTTCAAGGGGTTACTCAGGTTTAACGGTGTAGTCGACCGAAGAAGTTACTTTACGGAGAATTTCCTTCGTATTTTCATTATTTTGATCTTATTTCAGCGGTACATACATGGTATTCAGCTGGTTAGGCTCGTTTTTGCTCTTTTTATAGGGTTTTCGGCGATCTACCGTGTGACTCCATTGTTTAACGCTTCTGTACAGGATGATATATCTTCTTGCTCGTCGAATTTTAGGGCTGTTTTTGTTTTTTTATTTTATTGGGAAAATCGGTTAACGCATTATTTTTTGATAAAAAGTCGGTACCTAATATTATCGGCTTTGATAAATTATCCGCCACTAAAGCTGAAATATACCCTTGTAAATTACCTAATTTAATTGGGATGTCACTTGTACCTAAGGGTTGTATTTTGTTACCTTCCGCTGTTACTAAATTAAATGTATTATTAAGTGGAGTTATTTTATTTGCTAATGATTTATCGACTATGCATTTACTAGACCCCGTATCTAATAGAATATTAACAAATGAGTTGTTATTGACGCAACCTTTGACTTTTAATATGTTTTTTGTAAAATCCGATGTGCATAGGAGAAACTCATCGGGATATTTACTTGAGTCGTCCACTATAAAGGTGTATAATGTTGATTTATTTGTCGGCTTTGATTTTACGAATTTCGTTGTTGATTTCCCCTGTAACCATTTTCTCTGGACACATTTCCTCTTTGCACATTTTCTCCTCTGTTCCCATTTCCTTGGTATATCCTGTATTGATTTTGGTAATTTCCTTGAAAATTACCGATGGGTGTTGAAGACTGATAATAATTATTCGCGTTCCAGGGACAATGTTGTGGTGTTGAGGGTGGATTTCGATAGTTTTGCTGGAACCTTGACCGCATATTTCCTCTGCTGCCGGATGCGTGGTTTCTTGTATTTTCTTTAGATGATCTTCATCCATGGGTTGGGATTATTGTTAGAAGTGATGTTTGGATCGATTAAAACCCTTAACTTCGCTTAACCGTTCATCAAACGTTGTTATACCGTTACTAAATAGATAATAAGTTTCTGCAAATGATGAGTGCAGTCCATTCTCAAATTGGTCCCTAAATGTTTGGAAAGGAATATCGGCATCGATTTCGTAGGCTATACTTAAAATATCATAGTAGTATTTTTTTAGATCTTCATCATCACGTTGTTTTCGGTTTTGAAATTTAAATTTTAATTTACGCATTGGTTGTTTCCCGTTAAATTCTTTTTTAAATTGTTTTTAATTTTTTCCCAGTCGTTTTCCCTATTTTGTTCATTTTTTATATATTCATTATACCAAATATTAGCGGGTCCCTCTAGGAAACTCCCGAAATAAACAATTTTATATGTAGCTGTCCAACCATTACACGCAGCTGTTCTATCATATTGTGATAAGAAAGTTAAAGCAGAAGCCGAACTTGGATCAAACGTTGGTGGTGGTATTAATTTAGAGGTAGCTGGTTGTTTTGTTTCCGCAAAAGCATTTGATAAAGTAGTATTTTACATAATTTTGTTTGATGAATTAGTATGAGGTTTTTGAGGGGTTTGTAATTGCAGTTGATTTATTTGTAGTGTGGGTGATTCGGGTGTTTGTGTTATTAAGTTGGTTCTTTCAGCGTTTTGTGGCGTGTAAGTAGGGTTTGGTGTAATTGTTAATTGAGTAGAGTTAGAATGTGGTACCTGACATACTTTAGGTAATTTAAATGTAAAAATAGATGGAAATTGTCGGGGTAGACTACTGGACAAGAATGATTGGGGTGTGAAAGGATCTGTAGTAGTACTGCTGTGTTGCCCTGAAATCTTTTGAATTCGTTGCCCCCTAGATATTTTTGTTACATATTTGTTGAACGTTTGACTCCGAGCTCGATTTTTCTTGACTACGTGTTGACGACTTGTTTGTTCGTCACACATTTAAATTAATTAATACCACATAAACTACTTTGGGTCGATTAGAAAAAATTATACTTAGAAAAAAGAAAATTTGCACAAAATTCAATAAATCATCCCTGTTTTAAAATAATACGCTACCTATGTAAGTTGTGGTTCAATTAAAATATTTAAAACAAGCCAATAAAAAAATTAAATGTAAGTGAAAAAAAAAATTATAAAATAAGTGAATTGATCTACAATTGAGAGAAATCGGCGCCTCCACCATACATGTCACGCTCGATTTGGAAACGGTGTTTCCACTATCTATGTTGCATCGGTAATTTGTTAATTATTTATTTTAATTACTTTATTTTAATGCAATTTAATTATTTGAGCGTGACTGGGGGTAAGGTATTGAAATAATAATTGCAAGTTAGGAAACAATAACAACTTTATTATTTAAGATAATTTAGAGAATTTGAGTAAAGAAAACATTTACAAAAAGGATCTTCCTCTCAATTCAGATCAATACACTAAAAGAGCTAACAATCATCATCGCCCGGAGGTATTGAGTTTACTCAGAGTTTACCACCTGTTAATCTTTTAAGGGTAGACTTCCGAAAACAATTCCCGTTCACGCGCTAAACTTTTTGATGAACCAGTGATTATTTGTACATAGTTCAACATGGGTCATTCACTGGTTCTAGAAGTTTCTCTGGTTTAGCTGATTCAACTAAAAAACTGACAAAGTCCTTTTTGATGACTTCGCGAAGTTCAATAATTTTCCCAATAACAAGAGTTATCAAACTGACGTCAAATTATGCTTGTAAATAGATAATTGTTCTCACTTGCTGCCTCGTTGCTGCGAAATGCCTAATACGCTTATTTTGCAAGCAAATAAACTCGATGTCTGTTTTATGAATTTGAAAAGAATAGCAACGTTATAATTATGAAATGTTTAATTAAATTTAAATATGTTTTGAAGTCTAAAATGGTTTTTTGATTTTCTTTAAAACTTCACTGCGTGACAATAGTGTTAAGTAAGGACGAAAATAGTTCTTCAAGTAGCCAAGGAATATGGTTTAGAGATCAAGAAGCGAAAATGTCAATTTTTAAAGAAGAGAGTGGAATTTTTAGGATTTATTATAGAAAATGGGAGAGTACAACCGTCCAATGAAAACCCTCTGGTAATAAGTAAATTTCCAGACCCTACGACGACTAAACAAGTTCAATTCTTCTTGGGACTTACGGGGTATTTCCGAAAATTTTTTCCTTTTTATACTCTTATACCAAAGCCATGCAGCGACCTTTTGAGGAAAAGAAATTATTTTAAATTTGAATTAGAAGAAGAGCAGGCATTTATTAAACTAAAGGAATTATTAACTACCAAACCTATGTTAAGCGTATATAAACAAGGAAACGATATAGAACTACATACTGACGCCAGCCAGCACGGCTACGGAGTTTACTTATTGCAGTGATCAGATGGTGATAACAGATTTCATCCTATTTATTACATGAGCAAAAGAACAACACCTACGGGGGAAAAATATAGTAGCTACGAGCTGGAGGTTCTAGCTATTATTCATGCTGTTAAACAATATACAGTGTACGTGCTAGGTCAAAAATTTCGAATAGTGACAGACTGTGCCGCGTTTCAGCGTACAATGGATAAAAAAGATCTCACAACAAGAGTTCCACGTTGGCCTTTACTTTTGGAGTAATATACATATAAGATTGTCCATAGAAAAGATAACCAAATGACGGATGTCATGCACTAGGCAGATATCCTGTTACATTGATGACAATTACTGAGGATATTTCTAAGGAGAATAGAGGGTTAAAGCGTATACAAGTTGCACAAGGCAAAGATGAATACGTACAGGCGTTAAAAAAATATTTAAAAATGAACAAACCTACGAGGAATATTTCCTTAAAAACAATTTACTTTGTAAGTTTAAAGACGGAAAAGGGTTACTAATGGTTCCGAAAGCAATTCAACCAGAAATTATTAAAACAGCTCATGAAACTGGACACTTCGCAGTGTCAAAGACGAAAGAACTTATGAAAAGAGAATTTGCATCTCCAATTTAAAAAAGAAAATACAGGATTGTATTCGAAATTGCATTCCTTGTATCCTAGGTAACAAAAACAGTGGTAAAATAATGAAGGAACATGTTCGTCGATTTTTTGGTGCCTTAGGTAAATTAGCTGCAATGAAAATCAACTTTCATCCAGAAGTTATATCAATTGCATTACTTTATAGATTGACTGCTAGTTTTGAGCAGTTGAAAACGCCAAACTCAGCGCCGGTGAATCAACAACCACCAAGTGGTTGTGGTAGACCTAAATTAGCACGTACCGAATTTTAAGGTCGACCCAGAAAAATATACCATCCACAAGCAGGTGAAGAAGGCGGACTAAGTGAAGTGACGAGATAGGTGATGATAAGGTTATGAATGGAAATGAAAAAGAAGCCTGGGAACTTGCAATTGAAGCTGATGCAACCAGTCTAGTCAAGAATCATACATTTGATATTGTAATTGCCGTGAAAGCAGAACAAATTGGATGGTCTAAATCGTCTTTTAAGCATGGGATATGACGATTTATGACATTTTCATAAGTCTATTTCGACGCTTATCCGAGCAGTAGTCCCCTAAAGAAGGCGATGTAGCTACAGTCCCAATCCGTGTGAGGAGAATAAAATGGATAGACGTGATATGAAGATTTATGGCTTTCACATAAAATAGATGCGTGTCTGAACTACAGTTAGTCCAAAATCTCGAGATAGCTACAGTTTCTATTCATGGAAGGTGAATAAAACGGATGGTCTAAATTGTCATCTATTAAATTTAATACTACCATTTATGACATTTTTAGAAACCTATCTCATCGCGTTTCTGACAGGTAGTCCACCCAACGACTCGAAATAGCAACAGCCTCTATCCGTGAAAGTAAAATAAAATGAATGCACTAAATGATCTATAAAGCATATGATACGATGATTTATGACATTTTCAGATGCCTATCTCGTCGCATTTCTAAGCGGTAGGTCAACAAAATCCCGAGGTAGCTCAGCCTCTATCCATGAAAGAGAACACAATGGATCTAAATCGTCTTTAGGGAATGCCATACGACGATTTAAGACGTTTTCAAAAGTTTATATTGACGCGTTTGTGAGCGGCAAAACACGATAGCACTCGCGGTAACTACAGCCTCTATGCGTGGAATTAGAATAAAATGGATGGTCTGAACTGTCTTTAAAGTATGTGATACGACGATTTATGACATTTTCATGCGTTTTACGCGTTTCTGAGCAGTAGTCCACAAAAGAAAAGTTGATTTAGCTACAGCTTCTATGTGTGGAAGGAGAATAAAACAGATGGTTTGAATCTTTATGACATTTTCAGAAGCCTAACTCGACGCGTTTCTAAGCGGTAGTCCACCAAAAATCTCGAGGTAGCTACAGCCTCTATGCCCTTCTGAATGGTAGTCCATCAGTAACTCAGAGCTGGTACAGCCTTTATGAGTGGAATTAGAATAAGATTAATTGTCTTGCAGTTAATTGTAGGTGTTTTTTTCTCTTTACTCCTTCATCTTTCAAATAATGAGGTTTTTCTTCTCCTTCTTTCCATAATATCTTGTACTCTTGAGCGAATTTCATGTTTCTCATTTTCTCTCTCCTTCTTTGTTTATCAATATCTTTAGTTAAGTTTTCTAGCTCCTTCCATACATTTCTCTCATTTTCCAGCTTCCATATATAGTGTTTGATTGAACATCCTCTCTCCATTAAAAAATTCTTTCTTTCTTTTTTCCATCTCTCCCTTGTGGTTTTCTTTTCTTCCTTTTCCAAGACCGGAATTTTGTCCTTAACTTTTACACATTCTTTTAGTATTGCGTTGCCTTCGGAATTTAATATTTTTTTTTCGTACTTTAAGGCCCTTTTTGAATATTTTATGGTAAGTTTTTCATATTTAGTTTCTTCCTGAAGAAGGTATCTCGTAGTACTCTTATCTAGCTTTACTGTCCATTTAATATATCTGTCCTGAATACTTTCGATTTATTTTCTCTCTTCCCATCCCCAGATTTCTGCCCCATACATTATTATACTTTCTACTAGTGTCCCGAAAAGAAACATTCTCTTTTTGCAGCAATCCCTGAAGTTTCTTTCTCCTATTTGTTTTCTATATTTAGCTCTTCTAAGGTCTTCCATATCGTATCTCTTTTAAGCTTATCGAGAGCTCCTTTCATGTCTGCAAAGAAGAGGAAAATTTCACCTTTTTCTTTCTTTATTTCTTCTTCGATGGCCGTTTTAACTATGTATATTGCGTCAATAGTTCCTTTATTTTTCCTATATCCCATCTGCGTCTCTCCTAATGCTTTTTTGTCTTCCAATTCCTTTTCTAATCTTTTCCTAAGTATTTCCGCGTAAATTTTATATCCTGTGTTCATAAGAGTTATTCCTCTGTAGTTTTCCGGTTTNTTTTCCTTCGAAAAGACCCGGTGCAGTTTTTATTTCAACAACCATCAATAAAAATCCTTCATTTATAGAAATTAACATTAACAATCTAATGTTTTTTAGTGCGAAATAGAATAATATTTCTGAAACTATAACTAAGATCAAGTTGCTTTTCGTTTTGATTGCTTGCTTTAAAATGGGCTAATGAGTATTATCAGTACAACGTTTGTTTTAACAGAGTTATTAACAATTGAAACATTGGCTATTTTTAATGATTCCTTAAATATTACTCAGCAACTACTGATCAAATTTTGAATCTTTATTTTAAATCCTGCAACTATTGCATATAAAAAAGGTTTTTTCAGTTTCCCATCTTTCCCTTTCCTGTTTGTATTCATTTTTTATTATTTGTAATTCATCTTTTAATTCATGATTTTCTTTCCTTAATTCTTTTAGATTAGTTCTTGTTTCCCTTATCATATTACCTGAGCGGTGATCTACCAAAAACTTGAAATTGGTGCAGCTTCTATACGTGGATAGATGTTAAAATATGTACACTATGACAAACCATGTACTAAGATCCGACTTTTGGTATTCCATTTCATTGTTGATATACCTATTACGAACCCGGAATTCTCCGGGTTGGTATAATATGCCATTCAAATTATCTCAAATATACAAAAGTAATACTTACCCATAGTTCCCTTTGTTAATGTATGCAAACTAAATATCTGAGATTAAAAAATTTTTTCTTTGTTCTCCGTTGACGTAAGAGACTTTTATTTTATGGCATATCCTTTCAGCAATTCAAATGTGCAATTAGATTTAAATTAAAACAAAATTGTCGAAGATATCGTTAGGTTTTTAACAACAATTTTTAACAATTCAATATTTCTCAAACAAAATCGCCTGATCCTTTGCCAAATTTATGTGGGAACCCATTTGTTTTTATATATTTTATCTTTTTTTTTCTTTTGCCCGGTACTGTACATAATTATTTAATCAATCAGAAGGCGATACTTGAGTTTGGAAACGCGGGAGGACGTGAGGGCGGCCGGCATTCTGCGACGAGAATCGAATCTGTTGTGACGTATCAAAAAAAGGCCGGGGACGCGAATTACAAAAGACGTTAAGATTGCACAATGTTGGTTGGGGTGTCGATGTGTTTTTAGTATTGGTTGTTCTTGTAAATCTATGTAATATTTCAAGTCATCATCTTCGTAACGTAATAATACTTGCTATTGGAAAATATATATATATTCTTTTCCTTCGAAAAGACCCGGTGCAGTTTTTATTTCAACAACCATCAATAAAAATCCTACATTTTGGGGGCTCGTCCGGGATGGAAAAGTGGATATATGGAACAGGAATAGAACAGCGAATGTGAAATATAACGTGAAGACGAGTTGGAACTGTGAATTAATTTGAACGTTCAAAGATCAAATTTTACCAGCAGTTCGAGAGGGAGATATAAACTGAGTCGAGCAGAAAGGTGTAAATGTGACATAACAGTTTCTAACTTTTGGCGTAAAGCTGTCCTGATTGTGAGTTGTGCAATACTGTGGTCAAAATTACCAGATTGGAAAGTGACTGTCTGTTTGATACGTGTTGGAGGAGGTGTCATTGTTTTGTTTGTCCAAATCCGTAGATCTGGAAGAGTTGCTTCTCATATAAGCGGTCAATTTGGAGATCCTGCGGCGGAAGATTGTGTCCTTAAATGGAATGGTAACAGGAAGAAGTATAACAGATTCGTCAGTGATAAGGTTGGATGCATGTTTTCTAATTTCAATTGGAGAATTGATTTTATTTATTCCAACATTGGTGGAGAAATTTTCTGATTTATTTTTAGAATTAAGATATTAGTTTTTAGTTTTTGAATTGTTTGATAATTACTGTATTTTTTTTTGTAAGTGCAATTACTTAACGTATTATTCATTGCTTGATGCCTTCTTCGAAGTCGTTGATTCGGTTGCAGATTGTCGCTCGCTATCGCGTTTGGTTCGGATAACTATAAACAAACCGGTGTTAACTTGATAAATGTTTCCTGTCTTAATATTTTGTTTATGCTTAGTTTTCATTGAGTTGTTCGTGGAATTGCAAAGTAGATTTAACAAACAGCCTATTGTAGAATATTATTTTTAAGAATACATTGATATTGTTAACATGTCGACTTTGGGAGAATTTTCAGAGATTGAACATCATATTACACGAGCTAAAATTACTGCTATTAATGCGTTACACAAAATTTGTTTTGAAACCGATGGTGAACCTCGTAAATCTCGTAGAGCATTACGTGGGTTTTCGGGTTTTGAATGGGACCAACACACTGACGAGTATTCCGCCAAAATACAGTATGTCACAAACAATTTGCAATTAGCTGATTTGATTGCTGTGTGTAACATACTGGAGCTAGATTATAAAGGTAGCCCCGAGGAAATAATTGATCGCATTTGTTTATTCTTGATTAAATTCGAACGTAATAATGACGCAAAAGATGCTGACAGTGGAGAATCTGATGACGAAGACGATAACCAAAATGATGGAACTGACGGAAACACTGGTGACAAAGAGCATAAAACTGATGACGAAGAGGACGAAGCCGTTGAAGGAACTGTTCCTTTGGTCCGCCGACAAGCAAGCGCTGTGAACGGCAGACATAATTTTTCACTCACGTTCAGAGACATCGAAGATAATATTAGACCGTTTAACGGGAAAGACGACTATCTTATCAAGAAGTGGATTGACGATTTCGAGGATACTGCTGATCTTATGGGATGGAATGATCTTCAGAAATTAATCTTCGCTAAAAAATCGCTACGTGGGTTGGCAAAGTTGTACGTACAGTCACCGAAGGGTATCAAAACATGGGGAGTGCTGAAAAGAAAGTTGATCAGCGAATTTGAGATTAAAGTTAGCAGCGCACAAATACATAAACTGTTGATGACTAGAAGAAAAAGACATGATGAAGGAATTCAAGAGTACGTTTTGACTATGAGGGAAATCGGAAGTCGTGCCTATATCGAAGAAGAAGTAATAATCCAATACATAATCGATGGTATTCAGGATGATTCGTCGAACAAAATTATTCTTTACGGTGCCAAAAATTTTCGGGAATTCAGGGAAAAAGCTAAACTGTACGAGAGTGTTTCTATGAGGAAGCCATTAATGAATTCAAATCCTTTCAAAGGAAAGAAGGAAGGCTCAAAACCACCTCTCAAGAATACTACCGGACGGGGAGCGAACGACAGGGTCAAGGGCGAGAAATCGCAGACCCAGAGATGCTATAACTGTGGAGCTGAGGGACATCTATCGAGGGATTGTCCTGACAAGAATCGGGGTACAAAATGCTTTAGGTGCCAGGGGTTTGGACATGTCTCCTCTGCATGTACTGCATCTAAGACTTCTAGAAACCGCCCAGCTGATGTTGCAGTGATTGAGGCTGCATTCCGAAATAATATAACCTTAACTTTCGACAGGGCTAAATTAAGTGCATTGTTTAATACAGGAAGTGAGGTATCCGTTATGCGCCAAGATGTGTATGAAAAGCATTTTAAGGGGGAACCATTAATTAACGAAATTATTTCGCTTAAGGGGATTGGAAATACTAATGTGAAGACAATGGGTTGTTTTAAAACAAATGTCATTATTGATGCTGAGGATTTCAGACTGACGTTCCATGTTGTATCTGAGGATGCATTTCAATTTCAGATAATAGTCGGTAACAATTTGTTGAGGCAGGCTAACGTACGTATTGAGGAAGATGGAATCGTTGTGGTGAAGAAACAAAACGAGAATTTTCTAATGAATATTACTGTGGACACAAATACTGAGGAAAATAATGAGTTGGATCTAGTTCACATAGAGGATCAAGAAATCAAAAAGGAAATAGCAAGCATTGTCAACAATTATAAACCAAAGAAGACTAAAACCTCAGATGTCAAGATGAAAATTCTAATGAGGACTGATGAACCAATCAATCAAAGACCACGAAGATTATCGGAGCCTGAGAAAGAAGAAGTTGAGAGACAGATCAACGAATGGTTGAAAGAAGGTATAGTTAGAGAAAGCTCATCTGATTTTGCTAGTCCGATAGTACTGGTAAAAAAAAAAAATGGATCGACAAGAATATGCTGCGATTATCGGAAACTCAATGCTAATATACGTAATAAAAGATAGGTTTCCGTTACCGCTTATTGAGGACGTACTAGACAAATTACAGGGAGTAAGAATATTTTCGACGATTGACCTGAAAAATGGATTTTTCCATGTCGACGTGGAGGAAGATAGCGTTAAGTATACATCATTTGTAACGCATAATGGACAATACGAATTTCTCAAGTGTCCATTTGGGTTATGCAACAGCCCAGCTGTGTTTCAACGTTATATAAGTCACATTTTCCGACCACTTATATCAAAGGGCATTGTCATTTATTATATGGATGACATTATTATCCCCAGTACAACGATTCAAGAGGGTATTGAACGATTACAAATGGTATTGGATTTGGCTAGCGAGTATGGCCTAGAAATAAGAAAATCAAAGTGTCAATTTTTGAGGAAGACTGTGCAGTTCTTAGGATATGTAATAGAGGATGGCAGGGTAATGCCTTCAGAAGAAAAGACGATAGCTATTAAACGATTTCCGGAACCAACGACACCCAGACAACTCCAGTCGTATTTAGGACTAACCGGTTACTTCAGGAAATTTATTCCATCTTATTCCACCATTGCAAAACCACTTAGCGACATGCTTAGGAAAAACGTTCCGTTTGAATGGTGAGAAAAACAACACGAGGCATTTCTAATGTTAAAAGAATTATTAACGAGTTACCCAGTTTTACATATTTTTCAAAGAGGACTACCAACTGAATTGCACACGGATGCTAGCATGTATGGCTATGGAGCGTGCCTAATGCAAAAAGCCAACGAAGACGCTAAGTTGCATCCGGTTTACTATTTGAGTAAGAAGACAACACCAGCCGAGGAAAAGTATACTTCCTATGAATTAGAAGTTTTAGCCATCATAACAGCAGTGAAGAAGTTTCGAATCTATCTAATGGGGTCCAAGTTCAAAATAGTAACGGATTGCTCCGCCTTTCAGAAAACTATGCAGAAAAAGGATTTAACGACGAGGGTAGCAAGGTGGGCACTGCTGCTAGAAGATTATGACTACGAAATTGAACACCGTAGGGGTAGTCGAATGGCTCATGTTGACACCTTAAGTAGGTATCCGGTGGTAATGACCATGACCACCGAAGACGGCGTAATCCAAAGAGGAAAAAAGGCACAGGATGGCGATAACAGGATAATTACGATTAAAAAATTATTAACAGCAGGTCAACAGCATGAAAATCATCTGATTAAGAATGGCATTTTATATAAGTACGAAAATGGCTTGGAGTTATTAGTGGTGCCTAAGGCCATGCAGACTGAAATTATTAGAGCTGCACATGAAGATGGTCACTTTGCAGTAAAGAAAACAGAAGAGTTGCTAAAACAAAACTATTACATTCCCAAAATGACGAATAAGATACAAAATGTTATAACAAACTGTGTTCCATGCATTCTTGGTAACAGAAAGGAAGGAAAAGGAGAGGGATTACTTCACCCTATTCCGAAAAGAGATGGACCACTACATACGTATCACGCAGACCATTTGGGGCCGATTCCTTCCACCAATAAAAATTATCAATATATTTTCACCATTGTGGACGATTTTAGCAAATTCACATGGATTTATCCAGTGAAGTCTACTACAGCGAGGGAAGCGATAAATTGTCTAGTTAGGCAGCAAACGATTTTTGGAAATCCCGACAGAATAATCACAGATAAGGGTTCCGCCTTTACCTCCAGAGAATTTGCTGACTATTGCAAAGATGAACGAATTACACATGTGACCATTACGACCGGTGTGGCACGTGGTAATGGACAAGTTGAAAGAATACATAGGACCATTATTCCGGTACTCACCAAGTTAGCTATCCATGACCCAACGAAATGGTACAAGTACGTTGACAGGGTTCAACGAGCACTGAACTCAACTTATCAGAGAAGCATCAATACTACTCCTTTTGAGGTACTAACAGGTGTCAAGATGAGAACAAAAGAGGACATAAGACTAAAAGACCTTATCGAGGAAGAGGCCAGAAAACAATTTTCCGAAGACAGAGAACAACTAAGAAATAATTGTAAGAAACAATTAGCAAAAATTCAGGAGGAAAACAAGAAAAGCTACAATTTGAGGAGGAGGAAACCAAAGCTTTACAAAGAGGGTGATCTGGTAGCTATCAAAAGAACTCAATTTGGAACGGGACTGAAAGTCCATCGGAAGTTCTTGGGGCCATACGAGATTATCAAGGCAAAGGAGAGTGATAGGTACGATGTTTTGAAGGTCGGAAATCATGATGGACCTATCCGAACAAGTACATGTGCTGAATTCATGAAACCATGGGTAAACGCTGAGTTAGAGTCCGAGACGGACTTATAGTCGGATGGCCGAGTGTGGGAACCCATTTGTTTTTATATATTTTATCTTTTTTTTTTTTTTGCCCGGTACTGTACATAATTATTTAATCAATCAGAAGGCGATACTTGAGTTTGGAAACGCGGGAGGACGTGAGGGCGGCCGGCATTCTGCGACGAGAATCAAATCTGTTGTGACGTATCAAAAAAAGGCCGGGGACGCGAATTACAAAAGACGTTAAGATTGCACAATGTTGGTTGGGGTGTCGATGTGTTTTTAGTATTGGTTGTTCTTGTAAATCTATGTAATATTTCAAGTCATCATCTTCGTAACGTAATAATACTTGCTATTGGAAAATATATATATATGCTTTTCCTTCGAAAAGACCCGGTGCAGTTTTTATTTCAACAACCATCAATAAAAATCCTTCATTTATAGAAATTAACATTAACAATCTAATGTTTTTTAGTGCGAAATAGAATAATATTTCTGAAACTATAACTAAGATCAAGTTGCTTTTCGTTTTGATTGCTTGCTTTAAAATGGGCTAATGAGTATTATCAGTACAACGTTTGTTTTAACAGAGTTATTAACAATTGAAACATTGGCTATTTTTAATGATTCCTTAAATATTACTCAGCAACTACTGATCAAATTTTGAATCTTTATTTTAAATCCTGCAACTATTGCATATAAGTTTTTCCTGTAAAATTTACAGTTTTTCTGTTATCAACGAAAAACCTCTTTAGTGATGTCTTCAGACGCAATTTAGCAACAATTCCAAAAATTTTTGATAATTGGCAGATATCCTTGATTTACATATTTCTCAAAACCTTTAGTTCTTCAAAGATTATTCGGGCCTTTATATAAAATTACATTTTCTATTTGTAGGTAACATTTACTTTTTCCGAGATTCTAATTTGACTGGTCCATAAACGAATGGTGCTTGTCGACCCTAGTAAATGCAATGTTACTGGTCTCTTTTGAGTTGTAATACAGGTATATGTAAAGAATAATGTTCAAAATATAATGATCTGATCGGGGTTTTGTTTCCCCAATCCTTGCAACAAATGTTGGATCAGTTTACTGTTCCCCCAAAATTGAAAGATTAAATAAAGTACATATTCGCATTTCTGTGTTTTCTTTGTAAGCAGATATAGCTTGTATGAGACTCATAATGAATGAATCTGAATAAGTTACTAATATCACACAATGTAAGTACCTACCTACCACTATTGATGATCACTATCGCTGTCAATTAATTTAATTTTTCGAAAGTTTATTTGTATTTTATATGTTTACCTGTCCGACACCAGATTTGACGCGTTCGTACCGGACCCGGAGCGAACCGGTTACAGTATTGTCACGCAATAAAGCACCTTCCTCACATTACCAAATTTATTTAACAATTTTCTCTTTATAATTAACAGTATTAATATTAATTCGCCATTATTTCAACACTTTGTCGAATCTTCACTGCCCCTTCCTAAAAGTTAGTATCTTTTCATTGCTTAGATTAGGTGGCCCACACGATTAATTCCCTATCCTCCCAAGATCCCTCAGGCTGAACGGTGGCTAGATTACAACAGATCGATGAGAGTTCTTTCATTTTCTCAGAAGAAAGGGCAGTTTTCCAATACGGATTAGGTTGGGCACAATAGTTAACTTAGACTACGGCCCTATAGACCGAATCTTCATTCTACAATTGGGAGATGGAACGCTTTGGAATATTTGATGGAACTCTTCAAAATTTTCCTCCTCCAATCCTGAGTCTTCTACAACCCCCCACCCAACACCAATTGTCACGTACTCAAACACCTTCTCGCAGTATTACTATTTGCTTTCTAATCAACACTACTATTATTAATTAATTGTTAATTGACCTTGTATCGTCTCGTTACTCCAACTCCTACTATCCTACCTCCTTTGATCACACGGCAACTATTTATAGGGATTGATCTTGGATAATCCAGAATATAACGTCTAGAAAATCTGGTTTTCTTTGTCACTATGGTGTATGTTGGTTTGACTACATACATGTGACAATACTTTAACCAGATAGCAATTAATATAAGGGTTCCATCATGACTTTTTGGAAAAAATGAGTGAAGAGTTGAATGAATATTGATCATTATCAAAGAAGGTAACTTACCTCCATCCAAATGACCTCTATGTCGAGTGATCCAGCTATATCCAGGCCCTGATAATGTGGCGCGGGTTGTGACCTTAAAAATAATGTTGGGAGTGTTGAAACGACCTGTTACGTTATGTGTTTTACCTGTATTAGACTAATAGTATCAAATTCGTTGTATGCTATGTCATGTTATATACTTACCTTTGTTTCGTTGAAATTGTATTTCAACGGGAAAGAGATGTTTAATGTATTTAGCCACTGCAGCTGAGTATTACTCACTGTATGTTTTAGCTGTCGCGCCAAGCAACCTTTAACCGCTTTATATGGCGGAGGGGGAAATTGGGGTTTAATCGACAAAAGTTCTGTCCTACTATGTTCGACATTATAGAACTCACATGTTTAACTTAATTCTGCTTCCTTAATGTTTAAATATTATAAATGAAGTTTTAAAAGAATGTACATCATTACAATTTCCGAACACTATCATAAGCTTTTTGATAGTCAATATAGGCATATTACAAATTTCTATTTCGCCGTCTACATTATGTGTGTATTTCTGAGTCTATCTCTAACTATTCTTTAGAACTTCTACCTCCTTTGTAGCACCCCTTTTGTTCCTCTGCCATTATTTTATTTTGAAATATATGTGTGTATATCTTTTTTGTAATTATAGATGTTAACAATTTATATATTGTTGGTAAGTAGGTGTTTGGGCGGTATTTAGCCGGGTTTGTGGTTTCATTATCTTTTGGTTTAAGGTAAGTAATGCCGCGTGCCAAAAAAAAGTGGGATTATTTCTGGATATATGTGTGTGACTGTAAAGGTTTTACTGCAAAAATTTTGTAATTTATCAGATCCTGGTGTTTTCCAGTTGTGAGTTTTTCGGATTTCTTCTTTGACATCATCGATTCTTACTCGTTCTTCATCCTATTGTCAGTTTTTCTTTAATTAGGTTTTCGTTTCGTTTCAGTCTCTTAGCTTTTGCCTGTAATTGTTGTTTCATTGCGTCTATTTCTTCTTTAACTTCATCAATACTTCTGTTGGTTCGGTTTAACTGCCTTCGTTTCTTTTTACTTAAGTTTTCCAATATACATTGTGTTGCTTGCGCTATTTTCTTTCTTAATATATTTATTCGATTTTTTAAGCGCTTTTCCCAAGCCAGATATCTTATATGCATTTTATTTGTTCAATATGTTTGTTACTGTTAATGTCCGGCATAAATCATGTTAATAATATTTTCTAGAGTGGGGTTCTGATATATTCTGTAACATACCTTGTATTAGTAAGTTCAATATATTAACAGTTGTCAGAACTTTATTCTCATTCTCTTGTAATTTAGGAATCATTAGCCTAATTTTTGGATCCATGCTTGCATATTTTATAAAATTTTCTGGGAAAACACTTTTCAGTTTATCGTATTATTGTTCATTTTCCGTGTTTATGAAATCATTATTTTCTTCAGGTGTACTCTCTTTCGAATTTTATGTGTTGCTTATGGGTAATTGTGTAAGTGCTAGGTTATCCTCTGCCAGAATAGTGCTTTCTACGATATTTTCATCGTACTAATGTTGAATAAAGCTTCTAAATTGTTATTGTATAATTTTGCAATCAAACAATAACATCCTGTTATTTCGATGTATCACTCGTATTTGGTCAGATAATTTTTGTTGACCTATAAAATTAAGTTCAGGATAAATTTCAGTGAATTTTCTATGTAAAAGTGATCTATAGCCCGCTAAATTGATTTTCAGTTCAGTCTCACTTCGTAGTAGTAGCATAGTAGTTACCTATTTATGTCATCATTCCATTTCATTCGCTACCTATAAAGGTTAGCAGCAGTGGTTGCAGGTTTTCACTGGTAACTTTTAGCAAGTGAAGACGGGCTAATCCCAAAGAGCCTCACTCACATCTTTTGCGAAATAATATTGAAACTAATTTTCTGTTCTTAAATTTCATAGAACTAACAGCCCTGAAATATGATCAGTGATTATTAAAAACTCCGCTTCTAATTTAACTTGTTGTGTTTTCTGAAAAGGGGGATATGCCAGTACTGTTATTATTATTATGATTGTTATTATTGTGTTCATATCGTGTTGCTATTACTCGCTTTTCCATATTTACTTATACGATCGTGTTCATACCTTCCATACAGAGCTAGTAAGTGAAATGGATTAGGACGAGGAGGATGCTGTGATAGCTTATTCGGCGTACAATTCTTTGAAGCGCAAGGGAGGACCCGAATGATATAACAGTTTATAGCGCATACTTTATAAAGATAAGGAAGGAGAATTCTAGATTGTATTTCGAAGACTGCAGGACGACCAGTTAAATTTGTGACGTAATTCAGAATGAGTTATACGAAATTTGCAAATGTAATGGCATTCAGAAAAACAAAACACTAGAGGGGTGGCTCGCTTAAACAGTATAGGTCTGGTCTATTTTAATTATACATTTGACGTTTCCTTAAGATACTTCTAGTCTATAGATATCCTACATGGGGAAATTTGCAAATATCTTTAAAATTTTAGCTACAGAGCTTTGCAAAATTATGTATACACCTTCGTTACAATTATATTTAGATATAACTGTGAATTTACAATAAATGTGACAAGTCAAATTTTCTAGGGCGTTTTGTCTGCTCATGAAGTGGTAACTCCTTTGAAAGCTAAGTAGTTGAAAATTCGAAGAAAATTTTTGTGCTATTTTGTGTGTGCTGGGCAAGTAGTGTGGCAAGAAGCAGTTTGACAAAGTCGAATAATGATAGGTATTGGCGTACAAGCAATTCGCATGTTTTTGTAATAATAACAAATGGACGTTTAAAAATGCATTCTATTTAATACAATTGATATCAGCGTAATGAAATACATCTCCTTATGACAACTAAATGCTCGGACAAAACAATTGAGTAAAAGGAATCCGATATGTTTAATAGAACATTACGAAAATAGTTGTAATTATAGATACAAACGAAAAATAATAGACGTTTTAGCTACAGAAAAGACGTATTCCATTGAGAAATATCGACTACTTGGCGAAAAATGGATTAAGATTGAGCCTCATCATAATTGAGGGTTATGCACCTCTACTGTTGTTACAACTGTTGGTGATACGGTAATGATTGGTACGACTGCTGTTCTTGTTGCTGATGCTGTTGTGTCAGTGATTGCTGTTGCACGTGTCGCAACAGCTGCTTCTTAAATATAACAATTTCTCTATTATTAACGATATCCAATATTGCCCGTGTTGTTGTTTCCGCCAACTCCATATCAAGGATATTTCCATTGAATCGACCATGTCCTCAAAGAAAACTAGCAATTTTGCTTTTCTATAAAGAACTTGCTGCTCTGCTAGCAATAAAATCCCGACGTATTGGTTCTTAAGGCAAGGGTTGTGTCAGTGATTTTGATTGTTGTCTGGAACCTCGTCGTTGCATCGATGTTCCTAATGCTCTTAAGAATGCCCTAGAGCAATCTGGAGATGATGAAGGACTGAATACTCTCCGAGATCACCTCTTTGTTTCTTTATTCGCTGTGCATGTTTAGGATGTTTCACACTATTTCGCGGTCGTTCAGAAAAGAAGCGAAGAATTATATTTAGTATTCCAGTCTTCATTTTTTAAATTTTGTAGTAGATTGCAAGGATACAGGTACAGCGTCTGCAAATTTTGTCGTTTATATAGGTCAGCTCGGTAACTATAAAAGACACAAAAAATTAATGGCGGCTTCTTGATCTTTTTTTTTTATTACAAATTTATTCGTATTTTTAAAAACTTGCTATCGTCTTTTACTTTCGAGTCATAAACTAGAGCTGAAAATTTCCTAGTTATGGCTACATGCTCATTTCTAAGTAGTTTGTAACATTAAAGAAATTTACGTGTTTGAGGCACTATTTAACATAGAATGCAATGGCGTCCGAAAAATTAAAAAAAAGATCATCCTCTTTCAAGTAATATAAGGGCTCTTCTGCGATTGGTAACTATTTTTTTAAAGAAAACAATCTATTTGTAGTTTACTCTTTGAGGAAAAATTGTGCTTGCTGTCACTTATCGCAGCTTAGAAGTAATGCAATGGTGCGGTAACAAAATATTTAAAATTCCTTAAAAATCTTCCCTTTCCTTATACTTGATAATTATACCTGTTGAAACAATATTCTTGACACCAATTACAATAAAGATTGACGAAACATTCTATAAATAGTGTTTTATTTAAGTGTCATCTTAGAGTGAAAACAAATTACGATGTTGTACCTACTATATTTATATGTATATGAACGCAAATGCAATTTTACTTATTTGCAAAATATTTGGACCATAATATGTAACTCATTAAATACTTAATTAAATACGGTTCTCTATGGAAGCTTATTACTAGTAGTTGCTCGTTAACTGCAATCGCGTTGATCTCTTACCTACTTCCAATATATCGTTCCCCAATGTCTTCTCAATTCTACTCTCTCTCTACAAAATTTCGCCTTCCAAAAGTTAAACTTCGAAGTACAATTCTGAGGGTATAAAGGAATTGTAGAAAGCTTACTGTTCGACAGATGATACTACTGATGATATCGATATGGGGTTAATTTATTCCATCATGTAAATGTTTATTGAAATACACAATACCAAATGAACAGGCAACAATATTAATTCGTAATAGGTAAGGTGGTAACAGGTGATAATGAATAACTAAACATTGGATTGATGTAATTGAAGGTGAAGAGCGATAACTTTTTCGATGCTGTGCCCTAATCAATTGCGAACGTTGGAGTGTATGAACTAAGATTCGAATTCGCGCCCCACTTCTATAGGTTGTCCACAGATCTGGCGTTCGCTGATCCGATAATCTTCCTGGTAGTGATTATCAACTCGACGCACAGAATCAACGTCTGTTTGCGCTAGCGGCGCTTGAAGCAGTCCCGTTGTTAATTTGGTTTAACTAATAAACTCGCATACTTTTTCCGCATTTGTGTTAAAAACAGCATGAATATGTAATAATTCATTTATTTAGGCAGTGAATATCTCGTAACACTATATTTACATCCATCTTCCTTTTGCACAATTTTTTCGATTTTGGCATATGTATTATAATTCGTTCTATTCACAAACCTCACCTCTATCTGCACCTGCGTACCGTGTTGTACAGATTCTATATAATGGAAATCCTAGAGCTAACATTTCATTCAGTGATCCTACAATTTTTTCTATTTGAATCGTTTGGAGATAAAGATGAGGTTATATAACAAATTATACAACAGTGAGCAATTATAGTAAAAATTTTACTATCAATGACGTGTGCTTAAAAAGATGTGCGAGAAACAATACTCCCAACAAACTACATAAAACAAATCGAATATGATAATTTAAACTTTAAAGCTAATTGACATGTTTTGGAAGATTATTTTGGAACAAAATTATTTCCAGTTAAAATTGGAGCATTTAAATGTTTGTAAGTAGTATGTAGAAGAAATTCATTATCTACGAAACGTATAATACAATAATACTTAATAATTAGGTTAAATTGTTATTTAATAACCACTGCTTACTCTAAAAGATTATCATTATTTGTTAAACAATTTTCTGTGAATTAAATTATTTTAGAAATAGTTTTGTTCCAAGGTGTTCTGGACTTGTGTGTCAAAAAGAAAAATTAATTTACAAATATGCTATTATCTTTCCCTTTTTGAAACACAAAACGGGGAGGATCAGAAACAGTAGGTGTTTAGCTTTGTGGTCGAATATTTAATTATTGTGGTGTAAATTTACAAATGACACGCTTACATTTATATTACATTTCAAACTACAAATCATTACTGCACTTAATTTAAAAATTCATAATACTTGTTGCCATAATCTTCAAACTCTAATCAGCATTTAGAATCCATCTTATCGACTTTAACAAATTTGCATTAATATTATTAAGTAGTCGAAAGTTATTAAGTGAATTTCTTACTATTGTAGTTGTATTGCATTATCCGTGCAGTAAACGTTTTATTAATGACATATATTTTCATTGTGTTGTGAGACAGAATCGCATTTTTCGAGTTTTCTTATGTATGTTATCTTATGTTAGATACTGTACATTTTCGAAATGAAGTGACAACATACTTTAACGTTTTTCTTTACAGTTAATGACCATTCTCGCTCGAATGCAACAAAATAGTAATTCAGTTTTGTTATAATCTTTTATATATAAACAGAACATATAAATACATTTTATAATATTAGACAGGTGGCCAGGGTTATCTCCTTTATTTTAAATAAAACGTNATTGTATTTGCGTACGACGTGTGATCATACATTTAAATGATCATCTATCGATTTAAAACTAAGGCAAAGACAAGATTATCCTCATTCATACACCACGTATTTAGAATTAAACATGCATGAAAAATGCACGGTTCAGGATTTTCATAAAACACTGTTAACAATTAGGTAACGTCAGTTTTTTCAACGAAACAACACTTACAAGTAATGGGGAACAATGACGAGGCGTTCACGACATTTACACCTGTATTATATACGTAAAACAAACATTGCAAATTCAGAACAAAAAGAAGGTTTAAGTTTTAGAATGGCATCCCTTTTAACTCTCTTAATTTTCAAAGGTCTCTTAATATTTGCTAATTTTTAACCTCATTAATATTAAGTATTGCGTATTTACAACGCATTTAAAATTACTTGCTTATGGTTTTGATATATCAAAATATTTATAAAGCAAACTGCTACAGTATACGTCTTTGCCCAGTCTTTCAGCTATTCAAAATTTATAGCTAAACCAACAAAGTCGTTCAGAAGCTGATAATTTATTTTTCTAAAACTTGTTTAGTTAGTTCTAATTTACAGGGGATTAATGATTCCCAGCAGAAACTTAATAATTAAATAAAAAATAAAACACTCGAAATTCCATAAAACGTGTAGTGACGCGTTTAGACACTTAATGTGTCATCTCTAGTTGGAGAAAATTACTTCTTGTGCTGATTGTAATTATGGAGCTGCAGAGGAGCTTTCTCTTTTTTAACAACTGGAAGTGGAGATTTTCATAATAAAGCATTTGAACATTTCAAATTTACGTTTTCTTGCTGGCGTATTTTAATTAATTAATCCAACCTGGACTTTACATTCTGCAAAATTATTGAATTCTATATTATCATTCTTACATGGCTTTTTTACAAAACTTTTACCACAAAGGATTCTACCGTTTCGAAACAATTAAAGTTCTGTTTATATACTAGCGTGGAACACAGAAAATATTTTAAACAAAAAATTATCTAAGCTGCAAAAACGCTTTCAATAAAAATATGTAAAGTTTTTAGGCCAAATATTAATACAATAGATGAATTAGTGGTCGAAACGTTGAGATTGCAATATTGTCTCAAATCTTTGACTTGGTTTGATAATTGAATTTCGTACTGGAATGGCACTGCTCTTGTGTTGCAATCCTAATAAAGTACGTTTCATTTGACACAAAACAAACATCTAATAAGTATACTTAATTATATACATAACCTTATGAATTGTAGATCTGTTACATTTATAAATATCTCATTTATTTATTTTCTTGCACTTCGAGCGACTGGCAATGAAAAATTTAAGGTCTATTGCACATAGCTAGCTTTACATGCGCACCCGTTAATTATCTATAGATGTCAAAACCTTTTTGGAGTTTTAGCATTACTGTAAATAAGTAAAAACAAAACACACTTGTTCAAGGCTTCACAAAATTTCTTTTAAATTAAGTTAAAGCAAAAATATATAATATTCTTTTTACAAATATAATTTGTCTGAAAATAATCTATTTATTATCATTTCTAGAGTTACATACCCGATGGCGCTGTCAAAGCTCTTTTCGTTTGTTTAGTTAACAATCGCAAGTATTTATCTCCCGCGCAGCTAAGCTGTTACCACCAGTTAATTGTCAGTGGAAAGATTAATGTGGCACCTCGTGGGCCAAAGTTGCATAACAAAAACTCCGTAGTTGATTTCTGAAGTTTTGTGGACGAGTTGTAATAAAGTAAAACCTGATATGTATTGACATATAGCTTTTGAAAAAATGTAATGTGATAACCACTTGCGCTATTGAAAATAATAATATGATCTGTTTCCTGCAGTACCAGCCACAAAATTTTTCTCCAGTACCGGCCACTAACAATAAACTCATTACTGACTACATTTACTTGCTTTAGATACGCTATGGTGCCAAGCAATAAAGATTATACTAGAGAAACGAAAAAAAAGAAGGCCACATGGGATCCTGATAGTATGCACAAAGCTGTAGAAAAGAAGAATTACTATTATTCTTTTATGAAGATACATGGCGATTTGTCGTTACAGACCGCTGAATCAACTAGTTTAAAGAGAGCAGTCTCATCCACCCAGTACGCCAACCCAGGAAGAGACAATTTGTCCTTTATGCCCCGAATCCCATGAAGAAGATTGGATACAATGCGGAATTTGTAAAGTTTGGATTCATGAAGCTTGTGTAAACGTACCGGAGCTCTCAAATCAATACATTTGCGATTATTGCATTATATGACTGGCGATGTTTGTATTGGCCGGTACTGGAAGCCAATTTCTTTAATATAAGTTTTTCCTTGTTTCACAATTTTGTTTCTAAAGTTAATTATTACCTGGTATGATGATATTTTACTGTTTTCCCTTGTATCTTATGAGTTCCTTAATAAATACCAGTAAATACTTAACATGTAAGTTGAAGTATTTTTTTTTATTCCAAAAAAACCTTAAAAGCGACGGTACTGCCGGAGTCTCCCCTACTAATGAGAGTATACTTACTCCTCAGAATATTGTGCAATGAAGAAATATTTCCAAATATTTACCACATTTTAAAAATATTTGCAACCCTACCTACCACTGTCAACCTGCACTACAGAAAGATCCCACTAGACATTGAAGCGATTGAAGTCGTATGCTAGGTTTATTGTTTTATTTACGTATTCCACCAAAAAATGAGTAGGTAATGCTGGAAATTTCAACTTCAACCCCCCTCCAAATTGCTGGTTGCGCCGCCTGAGGCAAGTACGTACCTATTAATATTTTATAAGCTACCCTTAATTAATTAAAATTTCTCACTGGAAATGCAGCAACAAAAAAAGTATAGAGTACTATTTTATTGAAGTTTCTATGGTAAAAGTATTAAAATATTATATCTATCCATCAATCCTAACAAAAGTGTTTTGTTCTTTCTCTGACCATGATCGAACAAATGAAAATTTTACAAGGAATTAAGTAGGTGTAAAAGGTAGGAATTAAAAAATTATCTCAAAAACTATATACAGGCATATTGTAATTGATAATAGAAATGGGCGAAATAATTAGTCGCAATGTGACAGAGAATAACTACAAAACAAAGGTTCTCTTATGCAATAGAAATAAGAGTAATACAAAATGGTTGATAGAGATTATCATAAAATCACATAATTTGTAAAGTATTGCTGAGAGCATTCAAATATAAAACATATACTTTCAAGAGCATTTCTTGATTCTATTTTTTACATCTGTTCAACTCCTCGGGAAGTTTTGATTATTACTGGTAAATTATACTTCCTTTTATAAGTATTTTATAAATTTATTATTGGTTAAATGGTAATTTTCTTGAGCAATAGACCTGCAAAAAGTATAATCACAAACTTTTAACCAGATTATACTCATTCATAACAAAAATGGAATGTGACATCACTGAAATAACTTGCAACTATTATCCTATAAGTAACTAAAATAAGAAAAACGATTCGCATTCGATTACCGTCGTCTATAATTATAATAATTTCATAATATATTGTATTTGCGTACGACGTGTGATCATACATTTAAATGATCATCTATCGATTTAAAACTAAGGCAAAGACAAGATTATCCTCATTCATACACCACGTATTTAGAATTAAACATGCATGAAAAATGCACGGTTCAGGATTTTCATAAAACACTGTTAACAATTAGGTAACGTCAGTTTTTTCAACGAAACAACACTTACAAGTAATGGGGAACAATGACGAGGCGTTCACGACATTTACACCTGTATTATATACGTAAAACAAACATTGCAAATTCAGAACAAAAAGAAGGTTTAAGTTTTAGAATGGCATCCCTTTTAACTCTCTTAATTTTCAAAGGTCTCTTAATATTTGCTAATTTTTAACCTCATTAATATTAAGTATTGCGTATTTACAACGCATTTAAAATTACTTGCTTATGGTTTTGATATATCAAAATATTTATAAAGCAAACTGCTACAGTATACGTCTTTGCCCAGTCTTTCAGCTATTCAAAATTTATAGCTAAACCAACAAAGTCGTTCAGAAGCTGATAATTTATTTTTCTAAAACTTGTTTAGTTAGTTCTAATTTACAGGGGATTAATGATTCCCAGCAGAAACTTAATAATTAAATAAAAAATAAAACACTCGAAATTCCATAAAACGTGTAGTGACGCGTTTAGACACTTAATGTGTCATCTCTAGTTGGAGAAAATTACTTCTTGTGCTGATTGTAATTATGGAGCTGCAGAGGAGCTTTCTCTTTTTTAACAACTGGAAGTGGAGATTTTCATAATAAAGCATTTGAACATTTCAAATTTACGTTTTCTTGCTGGCGTATTTTAATTAATTAATCCAACCTGGACTTTACATTCTGCAAAATTATTGAATTCTATATAAGTAGAAGAATTGAGAATTAGGTTGAAAGTAACCTAACATTATTTAATTTTCTTGGAATTATTAAAAAATATCAGAAAAAAGTAGGTAGATATTGAAATAATTACTGTGAATGTTTTTAAATTTTCCTAATTCTGTAACACAAAAGAATATGAAATTGAGTTTGGTAGAATGATCGCAATTAGACGTCAATTCTGCTTAAAAAAATAAGCAGTTGGCAGTCAATATCAGTAAATAGCGTTTTAATGTCAATAATCTGAAGTTCTTTATTGACCTTTTTATATTTTTACATATCTTCTACTTTTTTTTGTAATTTTTAAGTACCTTTTTAATGATTGCAATTTTAAAGTTTTTAAAAATTTCTTTTCTCAATTTTCATAGCTATATTGTATACAATACTTTATTTAAACTTCTTTTGGTAGTATTTTAGAATTTTAATAATAGCTAGATAAACCTTCTTTTTGTGAATTCACTCGATATAACGTTTTCTAAAATATGATCGTTGGAACTCCTTGTAAATGACTAGAAAAAGAGGGAGGCACCCTGTTTAAAGAAGTCTATATTGTTTACATTAACTATCAGTGTTTATATTCGGGGTACCTCTTTGGCCGGTGAATAGTGGCATGCTCTGGGGGATGAGAAGACGAAGTGATCGTAGGTACTGGAGCAGGAGCACGAGCTATACTGGAAGGTTCTTCACTGGCTGAGCTGCTAGGAGAAGGAAAGTATTCTCTAGGTGGAGTACTGCTAGGACCAGCTTGCCCTCTGTCCACCATCACCATTTCTTCACTTGCCCAACGAGCCAATTGCTGTTGAGTTTGAATAAAGTCGTCGCTGAAATACACAATGTTGTGTAAATAACTAGAAACCGGCAACGACATATTGATGCGGTTTTTGGCAGTGGTCCGTGAAATTTTACTTTTCTTTGCTGACAGCATCTTCAGTGGTGACTGGGCAGGTGCTGAGTCTTAACTGATGAGTTCTCAGAACGGCGAAACGTTTAGAAAAGTAAAATTCCACCGACCACGTCCAAAAAGTCCGGAAGAAAACACCGCATTGATATATGCCAGCCGTGAAAGCCTAAGAACTAAAGTAGGCAACGACAAACTGTTTTCTTAATTATACTATAAAAAGAAACAAATGCAAGAAATTGCGGCAATTTTGTTTTATACACAAATTTAATACCTTTCACTATCAGGAGTATCTCCACATGGAGCCACCCCTCGATCATGATCTGCACTTTCGTAAATACTTTCTTCTTCGGCGGGTTGATGATGTGGATGAGGATAAGGAAGTCTTGATGCGGATTGCTTGTACCTACTACTTCCATACATAAAGCGACTATTGCCACTAATATCTCTGTGTGACTGATGAGAGCTTTCACTGCATGCGGATGACGATTCTTGACGATAATGACGATCTGCTTCTGTTTCTGACATGCGTATGTCTTCTGAACCACTTGGACTCATATGACGTGAGTGATGCTCCAGTTGTCGTATTAAGTCTTCTAAATTACGTATACGTATCGGTCCGCAAGGAGGTACTTCATCTTCTTCTTCTTCAGCTTCTACAACAATCTAAAAAATGAAAAACAAACGAAACTAATTTTACCTGCACTCAAATTAGGTTGACGGCTTCATATTGATTAAGCAAGAGTTTTGTTTGCATTTTTACTTGTTTACAGGTTATACGTAGTGTATCAAACAGAATGATCTGATTTCAAAACATCATATTTATAGATGCAAACGTACTACCAAACAGACTTAAAATGCAAAATATCTGAAAAAATGTACAGTTTCGGCTATGCTTTATGTGACAACTATACAAACAATATTGAAGAGTTAGCTAAGTTTGTCGTACATTATACGTAACAAATCTGCGTTGACAGCCGTCACGGTAACTGTTTTAACTCTTTGAATTAAAGGGCAGACGAAACCGTGTTCTTTCACGTATCCCAAAATAAAAACGACATGAGTCAAACGTGCACGGCAATGTATCGCAGTCTTATACGTTCAATTCAGTGTTGAAGCAGTGTGCTATTTAGGAATATTTGTACGCTGTTGTGCCAGTGTGGTGGGGCTGCACTTTGTTAGTGTAAGAAATCACTGGAGTTATCCCCACATTGTGCAACAGTCGGAACTAGCTCAGTCCATCCAACCCCAAGTCATGCCCATCTTATATGCATATATTTCCTTCCTATAATATTACTTACTCCATAACTGTAACACTCTAGAGTCAGACCATTCTTCTTGATACACGATGTAGGTATGTATATTGAACTATTTCTGGAAAAAAACGTCACCGCTTATTCCATTCTCTCTTCATTTGCCGTCTATTTTTGTACCAAGAGGGGCACACTTAATTAATTCATAGCGCACAGACGGTCCTGCTATACCGCATATATACTATCTTACATCACGACGCAGGAGGGGTCGGAATACTGTTCCCTTAAGATAATAATTATGAAAAACAACCGAATTTGACTGGCCCCATTTGAAAATATAGACTAAAACTTTAATCTTATTAACCTGGGTTAATTAGACGTAGAGTTTGATAACACACTGCTGTGAGGATTACATTGTGTGTTTACTTTAAATTCTATCTGAACAGTATTATGAATACATTTTACAAAAAAATCATGAGATAATTTGGATAGCTTTATCACGGAATAACTTACCTGAGGCTCACAGATCTTCTCCTGACTATTTGAACGCTTGTAGTTTGGATACGATGATGATATGCATTCTTGAAGACTCCTCCTTAAAACATCGTCGTTTAATATAGTTTGACTTCCAGAAGAGGTTGACGAAATCCTGAACAAGTAAAGTTAAAATGTCCAAGATTTTTAGAGGTACTTTAGCTTATGTTGGTAAAATGCGTGTAAAAAACTGAAATTTATTTTAACTTACTTATCATTAGTTAATACTAGAGAGAAATTAGAAAAGGCCTGTGTTTATTTTCGAAATATAACCCAAAACCGGATAGCGATTGTTGCACACAGTTAATCTCTTTATTAAAACATAATCGTAGGGTAGACATTGTAATGGATCCGAAAATCAAAGTAGTAGTCTATAATATATTTTTTTTCATAAATACAACAATCATTGTACCTAATTTATAACAAAGCACCATCATCGCATAGAATGATTCATATTGATATAAAGATGTTGAGTCCCTGGTATCGCCGTTGTGCTGATACTGCCGCCACCTAATTCGCGTGCACTTCATGCTACGATAAAGGCAGATAAAATTGTAACACGGTCATAGCACCGCAGCCATGTAATTAAAATAAAGCAGGTAAAAACTGTTAATCACAACGAACATATGTGATGCAGAAAAGAAAACGATCCTTTTGGATGGATTACACAACAAAACAATTAAACGTAAAATCAAAAGTATGTGCTCTACTCACAATCTCAAATGTTTAAAAAGAAACGTTAATTCACCTTTTTGTTCATTATTATTAATTTTTTCATTAATTAGCTTCCATGAAAAAAATTCAATAAATACGTTTAGAGAGCGTACATACTAAATCTATCCATTTTTGCTGTGATAGATTGCAGGTCCAATTAATCTCTGTGGCCTAGCGTCCATTCTAAGTAGTTCCAAATTTCAAGAAAGTCTATAATATGGCGATAGCACAGACTAACGGGAAATCTCCAAGCCAAATAATACCGTAAACAGAAAAATTTAATTAACTAATTTGATAGAGATGAGAGCACTACAAGAGATTCTTCTTTTCCAAACAAAAAGAGCTAAGCGTTTTTTAATAACCAGGGAAACAAAACCAACATCAAGCCGTAGGGAGAATTCTTCTAATCATTAGTGCTGTCCTCGACATAACACAAATTGGCACAAAATCCACAATCAGTTATAGAGTTGTTCTTCAACAAAGCACAAATTGGTACAAAAGCCAAAATTAGTTGTAAGGTCGACGAAATTATGGTGTAATTCGGAGGCAGATGCGGATGGAAGAAATACATGCCTAACAAACTATGTAGAAATGGTTCGGAAATAAAATGTCTAACTAATAATACTACTTATTTATGAAGAAGGAAAGCTTCTAGTGCTAACACAATGCGTACTGCGTTTAAGCGAAACCTTTTGTGAACACAAATAGAAGCATTACTGCTGACAATTGCTTTTTAGCGTTAACAGTATAGTACGAATTGAAAAAAAAAGAACTGAGATACGTCAAAACGCTAAAGAAGAATAAAAAGGAAATTCCACCAGACCTTCTTGATTAAAACTGTCAAGCTCTTTCGAATGTGTGTGTCTTCACAAAAGAATTTATATTATGGTTTTATTATCCTAAAAAGAACAAAAATGCCATGTTGGTATCATGTACATCACGAACAGATTACGTATCCGAAAAAAGGAATTCCAGAGATGATATCATTCTATAACCCGGCAAAATGAGGCGTGGATTCCTTAGATGAGAAGTGTGCTATGCGTGAGAAAGTCTAAGCGGTGTCCAATGGTCGCACTCCACACAATTTTGAATATTGTCGCTAATTTTTTTATAATGTTAGCTTAACCCTCTTCAGACCGCTTGAATTTCATACAGAACTTTGGAAGAAACTTAGTGACGCCCCATCTTGGGCAAAGATATGAAGTAACACAATTTTCAAACGAACTGAAGTAACATTGGCCGGATTCTAGAGCTACAGGAATTGAAGGACTAAAGCCTGAAATTGAAACATTTGTGTTTTAAGCAAAAGCAACGTAGAACTCATTACGGGCAACTGGTGTGCGGCCGTACAGTATCTTTGCAGTATTCAAAACCGATATGCACTAACTGTTGCTAAAAACTGTCTAAATTTAAGATTTTTACAGAGTTATAAAATTCTCGATAAGACCGTTCTAATTGCATCCAAGAACCAAAAAAAAGAAGTTCCCATAGTTTTTAGTTCTTTGTTAATTTTTTAAAATTATGAATGTTTGTAGCCATATATGTAAGTTTGTTTATTAATAAGTATGTCTGTTTATAACATTTTATAAGTTCCGTATTTTTTTGTAATAATTCGGAATTACATAAAGAAACTGTGTTATACAATTTTTCAATCCAGTGATAATTGAGTTCGCAAATCGTCTTTGTAAATATAAAGGTACAATTTGTTTCATTATGGGCCTGGATCTAAGCGACTAACGTCGCTCGGCTGATCTAGTGTGCCTATAACAAGTACCTACTGAGAATAAACCGAATGCACTTCCACCTTGTAAGAAAAAGTAAGTGACAAAGAAAAGCGTACCTTTTATAAAAGAATGTTGAAATTGTCCGCCATTCTCTTCAATGCAACACCGAGAACGGCGTAGCCAGTTGCTGCGAATTTTAGCCCAGATATTTCGAATTATACGAAAGGCATTGGTAACTGATGGAATAAGAACTCTACTAGAATGCACCATTACGCAACTAATTTTCCTTATTGTAATAGTCTTTTATGAAATGACCACTAAATAAATAAACTGACACTAACAAACTAAAACTACGATAATATGTGTATTTATTTCACTCACTTCCAGCAGTGTAATTATACGAGGTTATGTCAATATCTAGCTTTTTACATTTAATGAAAACAAAATAACCAAAATTGGTCTTTCTGGACACATCCTTGTATTACTTCACGTGGGATTAATGAGCCCTGCCAGGCAAAATTAATGCCAGAATGAGCAACTTAACACATGCGATTGGTCAAGGTAGGTATGCATCTTATCTCAACTGTTACAACCATAACACATACATTTATTTTCGTACACTTGTACGTTATATTACAAACCTCTACCAAACGCTAGGTGACCAGGGTAGTTTGTGAACCACTTCTAAGTATTCCGTAATCGTTAATTTCTTTTCTTTGTAAAATAACATTATACTCGACGTCATGAGCTACATTAGGTCCACTTCAGTTTACGATCATGGGATTTTCGATTGTGATAGGTACGAAGTTTTTCTAAATTATTCAGTCATCTAATGGACCTTAACGCGAGTGCATTTTCTTGGACTGAACCATAACTTAATACCAAACATAAACAATAACATTACCCCAAAAAGCAGCTGATTCGTAATTAATTTGCGATTGTGCAGGGCCGGCATCAAAACTGTTATAATTTTATCATTTTTTATTTTATTTCAAAAGTCAAAAGTGTTATAACATTTTTTATTCCAAATGTCCGTAGGAATTTGTGGTATAAATATTACTTATTATAACTGGGACACCCTATATAATAACGTAACAGTATGTTTGGCACGTCAGCCCAAACCGTGCATACAATGCGCGTATACATTTCGTCGGTATAATATGGTCACTTACAATTACTTCAGCAATCAATGCATATTTTTATATTTGATTTTTGTAGACGTAGGCGCTAAGATTTACATCTGGTATTAAAAACGCATTCACCTACAGTAAAATTCCTTTTCCGAGAGTTTGTGTAAGTCCAATCACATGTGCTAATACTTATACCTTTTATCATTTTATAAAATCCACAATTGCATGGTACGGTATAGGGATTATGAAACATTTTCCCTCATAGGCGCCATGTTATTAAGGCTTTGCCCATTTGATGGATAACAATTTTTTTTCTCATATTTAAAGAACGATAATCATTACAATTTAGGCATACCTATTCATCTATAATATCTAGATTCTTGTTGACTTTGAAAATAGCAGACAAAATCGTAAATAAACTTTGTTCAAATTTATCCAATTAAAAGTTTTCTTCGTTTATAAAAATATTTCATAAGGAATACAAAACTAGCTTATTAATTTCTAAAGTAGTTACCTATGAGTTGCGGCATTTCTTAAAGCTTGAATGATGTCATCATGGTAACCGTTGAGACTTTTCAGTGTTCGTTCCACTTCCGACATACTTGCAGCACTTAGCAACTGGTTAACATTTGAATCACTTCTAGAAATCATACCATCTGAATGGGGCCCGTCGTTCCATGACTCCTTTGCATTCGCTCCCATCATCCATCCGTAAGGATGCTTTTTTAATATACCTTTCTTCTCCGGGTGTTTAAGATTATTATGCTGAAGATCTATAAATGATACTGACTCATCATCAGCTGAAACAGCGGAAATGAAAGTAAAGTTACCACTGTGTCAATTTGATTGTTCGCAACTTAAAGAAACTGAAAAATCGTACCAACCTGAATGGATTTGATCTTCGTCACTTGCCGTGGACTGTGCGATCCTTTTCATCTGCTGCATTTTGTGATCTCTATAATTAGAATATTACTTGTGATTGTACTATGGTGTAACAATGGGCTTGTTCAGCAACTTTTTTCATAAATCAAAAGTGCAAGGGAAAAATAAGAGAACCGTAAAAAATCGAAATTTTATTCGCACGTTTAGTGTCTTAAAAACAATTACAAATCGCCTCTTCTACGGAAAAGGGGCATGGTCAAGCATTACATAATTATACGTATAGGTTACGTTATTATGCCCGACTCTATCTATTAGTCGTTACAGGCTGTATTTAGGCAATATTCTTTGTATTATTATACAAAGTTTTATTCAATATAGCTGCAAAAATATGGTTGTTAGTATTGTAGAATTTCAGTATGTATAAATACAAATACTTCGTATAAATGATTTATTTGTTTGCCTTCCGACATTCCAAAAAGAAGAGTGACTTTTTCCGCCGAAACCAAGACTTTTTGTTTCACTATAAAAACCATTTTATATTTTATTTTGTTTTGAATATAAGTTGAAGAGGATATAGAGACTATCTTTATATAAGAACAATAAAAAAGGGGGATAATTAAATCATAACATTTTGGTTGTCAAAAAAAACAAGACGCTGCATTGGACAAAACACACTAAGGTGACACAGTTGCCATTTTTGCTTCTGTAAGAGTTTTTCATAGTTTCATAGTTATTAATAGTACGTATAATCTTTGACTTTAGGTAACAAAATAATTCCTGTTGCTTATTACAGAGGACATGCCCACGTGTAGTATTTATTTTTGATAAGCTTTTTGAAGGTAAATAGGCATGTAATTGGTCAATTTAAATTTTTTAGAGAAAACCAAATAAGAAAAAAAGGCAAAATAACAAATTTTACTATAATTTTTTTTATACCTATTCATAATAAGGATCACAGTTTGTATACAAAAATAATCATTAATTATAGTTCTTTATTTTGCAATAGGATCCATTTTAACTTTGCTATTTTATATCATTCTTTTCTTTGCTCAATTGATTAACTATTAGGAGTAAAATATGCATCCAGTATTAGTACATTCAAATAGTAGTAATCAGGTAAAATTTATTATTTATGATGGATTTAAAGAAAAAGTTTGAAATTATATCTTATGCATTACCAGTGTTGATAATCGTTTATTAAACTATAATAACGTAGCTACTTTGCAGCCTTATTCAATTCATTTCTATATATTCGTGAGTACTCTTCACTATTATTAAAATAGTCCATAATCATAAACATTTCAACTTGTGATATTTATGTTAACAGAGGCAATTTTATTAAAACCAACATTATTTGAATACAATTTTCTAGAATACCACGTTTTATCTGAACGGCTGCTAGCGGTCACTATGTATCTCCGAGTCCAGAGTTGAGTATTGTGACGTCATGAGCGGCCACATTGTGTTTGCTGTTAATACAAATTTCAATCTCTTATATCTCGAAAACAGATTATAGCATTGGATAGATTTTAACGGTTGAAGTCAGTTGATCACAAATTATTTCCCGAGTTTGATGAAAATGGCCCTAAAGTCTTCTTCTCTTGGATATTTCGCAGATAGTCATGCTCAATACAGTTACACCCCATGGAAGACTGACGCATCAATCCCGATAAATAATTTTTTAATTAACAGATTACACTTAGTAAACTTGTGGCCAGAAAGGTTTACAGTGGAAATATCAAATCATATTCTAGTGTTTAAGTTGCTATTAAAAGAAATTTGCTTAAATTTGAAAAATTCTAATAACTCTATAATAATAATAGTAATAAACTATGTGGTATCTAAGAATATCCGGTGGGTAATTTAGAATATATTTTTATAACAATACAATACTAAATTTCACGACAATTTCTCTTATTGCTCCATTTTCATTTTCTTTTTTTCTTGTTAATTTCAAAAGTGCCATGTTGAAATATTCAGAAAGTCGAAATCCTTAGCAAGACCTAGTTAAACAATTATATCTATATTCCCGACATATTTACCATCACGATCACAACGTTTCTGATGAAAACCACTAATTGAGTAAAGCAAGAGTTACTTCCAGATTCTCTAGATCATTAATATTCACTTCAAAAATGTCAGACAATAATTTATCCGACTACAATGTATATGCAAACTTGTAGATTTCGTTAAACTCCTCTCCAAACACGAATTTTTATGTGAGCCTTACCCAGTGCAATAGCAATTTGTAAATTGTGCTATATGTGGTAACCTGGCTATCAAGAATAATTTGAAAATGAATCAATTGATTTGTTTCATTTTTGATTGGATCAGTGGATGTCGTCAGCAGGAGTTCGCGAGATCGAAATCGCATTCTACAGAAGCGGTGTTTGCATAACAATATTACATCATCTTATAAAAAACTCATTGATTATTGTCGGTAGCACTCGGTAAAATTAAACGTATAAGGACAAATTTATCGTTTTATAAACACTAATTATATGTTTGATAAGTTTTGATAGATAGTTGGTATTATATTGTATTATATTCGTCTTCTGGCTTTTTCTATTCCTGTTTTTTTTTCCTAGTTTTACAGCGGGTCATAATTAGTATAGTAGAAGCTATCTTGTTATATTCCATCAAGCGAAAATACATGTTCTGTTAATTATAAACTAATTTAGGTCATATTATTTGGCTGAATTGTTACCAACAGAAAACTTACTGAAAATGTGAAGATCCTGCGGCACTCATGTGATTAGCTGGACGAAATAGAACTCTTTGAGAATCTCCTCGACTAAACATAAAAAATTAAGTTATTCTGATGTCCACGATACAAATACATCTATGACTTTTAGGAAAAATGTGAGTGCAACAGGAAAACAAGTGTCTTTGAAGTTAGCGATGTTGCCAGGAATGTTCCAGAAAGCACAAAGTAGTGTTGTCAGTACAAGAATGAAGAAAGATAACAATGATGCAGCAAGTACAGTACAACAAAGAGGAAACTTATTCTTTAACGCTGATTTAGTGGTAGTAGTGGTTAGTAGTGATAGTAGTAGTGGCTGTGGCCGTGGTCTGAAATTCTGTAGAACGCTATTACTGTTTTCATTTCTTGTATCTTAGAAAAACAGTGGGAAACTTCCTAACCGAGCATGCCGTTGTTTATGCAATTTGGATCATTCTTGTCTTCTACATTTTTTTAATATTATAATGAAGATTAATTTAAGATTAAGATTACATTACATTCTTTGTGCTTTCTGTTTATATTATAATGATTTGTGTTATTGGTTAACTAGTTTAGTAAAAGCAAATGTTGTAATACCTGGAAGCCATCTACATCATACAAGAGCAAGAAACACAAATTTATAATAGACTGACGACTAATTAAGTAGGTAAATAGAAATTTAATATCAATTATTCCACTCTTAATTGTCAAAGTTACAAGAAATAATTTCAATAAAGAGATCACACAAAAATGTAATAGACGAGTCGTTTTATTACAATTCAGAGTGGGTCATTTAATTCATGATAAGTAAAGTTAACTACAAAACACATTTACATTTGCCAAATATTTAAAAAATGATAGATGAAGAAGTATACAGCATTCAGCAACGAAATAAGAATTACCAGTCGTTCATCTTTCACACAGGATGTAATATTTCGATTTGATAAACTGTGTCTTTATAAACCGAAGGACTGCACTGTAAATATTACATGTAAAGCACTACAAAACCATCGCATTTGCTATGTATGGTCGGAAAAAGAGCAAAATTTAAGAAAGACTTAATCAATGCAATTTTGCAAATAAGTGAATTATTATCGATCTATTCTGCTTCAGGGTTTAATCAAAATAGAACGCACTTAAGCGTAACATTGTATTGATAATTTTTTCATAGAATTTTTTGCTTTATACAACGATATATAGCGAAAGCGATGTCTTTTTATCGACCTGTATAATGACTCAGAGAGAAACGCTCTTTAATATCTCACAAATTTATAGGATAAAACATAGCTTTATTATATTCTTTTATTTTACAGAGGCACCTTCGGAAAAATTTGTGAAATATTAAAGACTGTAAAGGTAGTAGAAGTTTTTAGTCAAAAATTTATTGAAACTACTAGATGTGGAAGACGATTTTATTGCGTTTATATGCGGCGCACGTCATATACGTGATAGGCACTATTATGCACGTAAACTGTGGTCGATTTCATCATTAATAAGAAACGTTAATTCAATGTATTAGTGAATTAATTTTACCCACTACAAATAACAATTATATATTAGTTCGACAATTCTGCGACATATACTCTTAGGTACGTACTGTCGGTGTTGGTGGTGTCACCTCTTTGCAACTTACAATTAATAGTAGAGTACTGGTGCGTAAAATTAGGGGCCCGGGTTCGATTCTCGACAAAGGAGTGACAACAGCAACAATTTCTCTTCGTTGATTTGAGGTTATCTGTAGTGGGTAAAATTAATTTAGAAATTAAATCACTAATAGGTCTTCGAATTTCGTTTGGCAAGTAGATACACCTTAGCAAAGCAGTTGTCTAACATATGAGATACTTCAGTTAGCTGCAGATATAAGTAAATGACAATATACATCCGTAATCGGATAACACATAAGTTTGTCTTGAAGAATATTTCATTAGAAGCCTTTAAGAAAATTAACACCATAAACAATCAGCTATCTGTAATATTATTTAAAAACACATAGCTCTACAGAAATCTAGTTGGGTCTTTGGATTAAATAATACATAATAATAAATAAAATAAACACAAATAATTTACAGAAAAATATATCAAATTCAAATGGGTTTTGTCAAACATCTACGATGTTTTCTTTTGGTCGGTAAACAACCATTAACAGAAAATTTTATTAAGACAGACGATTCGTGTTTTTGGTACGTTTTTCTATTATTTAAGCTTTGTTCTGAGGATCAACTCATCATTATATATATAGTGATGTAATACTTTAACGTCACACTGTTTTGGCTTCATATTATTCGTTTTTGGTGTTGTACTTATCTATAAATGAAGTTAGACGGTAGTTATGTTTAAACGAATGCATATGTGTACCATTTCGTTTTGTGATTCTATTCTAAAAATTTCTTAATCTCGGAAGATCCAAGAGTCCATCCTGGGCAGCGAATAATACAACAATAAGACACAGACCCCTTCTAAACTTATTTAAACAATCAATTTATATCAGAGAAATAAGAACTGCAGAAGAACTACGGCATAAATTAAAGGATCTAAACGATTAACGATTAAGAAATTGAGGTCAATGAGTTCAGCAGGGCTTGGGAACCTAGACAATATGGAGACATAATAGGTTACTTACGTTATAAACACTGTTCGATATCTAAGGTCTATTAACAATAAATAGATAGTGCCACTGTTTCTAAATGGTTTACCTTAAAAGTATTTATCAGTGGTAATTGCCATAGAACTTAGTGACAATAATACCGATGTGTAATGAAAACAAAACTCTTGGAAATGACTTTTAGCAATTATCAAAATGGTATGCGAATAAAAGGTGCATTTTTTTGTAATAAGAGTAGCGAGTCAAAACGAAATGAATGGTGGATATACCTATCGAAATGGCAACGACAAAAGAAGTATATCAACAACAAATAGAAACGGTAATGGTAATGCTAGCACATTTACATGAATGCATTAAATTATGCAGCAAAATAGTTATGATAATAAAAATATTCGTTGTTATAGGTGTAAACGAGAGTAGAGGTCAAGCCTTCTGATAGGATACATAAATAGTGGAATGTTAGCAAAGAAAAAATTACGAATGTATAGAAACTATAAATAGATGTCAGGAAAAAAAAAGATTTTGGAGAGAAGAGTTTGCTGCATAATTTAGGAAATGAGCAGAAACAGGAACTTAAAGGAAATACTAAATTGAAAAGAAGACACATTATGGAGGAAAATGAAAATATTAAAGGTATAGAGAGAGGTAAAACAAATGAACTACAGATGACAGATCGTAACAGTGAAGACAATAAACAAAGCATACAAGTTAGAGACATATTAGAGGCAGAAACAGGAGTTAGGAGGGGTAGAGGTAGACCTAGATTAGATTACTGTTCGCAAATAGTTAAGGATGTGGGTTGTTCTAGTTTTAGAGAAATGAGAAGTTTAGCTCAGGATAGGAAAGAGTGGAGGTACGTGTCCAACCAGTCTTAGGACTGATGACCTTATGATGATGATGACAAGTTAAAAAGGTACGAAATGAGGAAAAAGACACAATCAAAGGAGAGATGTAAAGTAAGAAAGTGGAAAGTACAGATGCTTAAGAATAAAATTTATGGAGTGAGATTTGGATCTAAGGAACAGAAAATGAAAGTAAAGAAAAATACAAAACCTGAAAGAACAAATGTTTACATCAATAAAAACTTAACTAAGGTAGAATGATGGAAAAGAAAATATTATAAGACAAACGGTAGTTTGTTTGAGTAGATATTTCGGTACAGAGCTACAAACTTTAAACAGTCTATGATGCATTTGACGATTCCTGAATTACACGAACCGATGGATCGCCTCTTCCTCCCGATTTCGCGGACTTCCCTTAATCTCCCTCGCGAACTTTACTTCATCTTCTCTTTCCTCATTTCTCTTTGCTTTTTATTGAACCCCACATAGTGTTTGTTTTCGTCATCGTTACGTGATACTTTTGAAATTTTATCTCAGACCACATTGACCATGCTTCCGTGTAGGGGTTCTGAGTTTCGCAAAGTCGACCTAATATATCCCGGAACCATAACAAATGCAATGGAGAAGTTTGATGATGTTGTTAATATTATATTCAACGTAATGGTATTAAAATATAGATCAAAATTAATCAATCACCGAAAGAATTTTTGAAATTCATCAATAAATGACCTAGAAATAGATTATTGAAGATAACATATTTTAGTACGGAACGTCTACGGTTTCTGATTCGCTTGTGACGTCATTCGACCTATTCAATATCACCGCACCACGAATCATTCAAGTATTAGTTTCAGAGTCGCGCTAGGGCTCTTGCTTCGTTCGTGTTTATTTAATTTTTAACTGTTGTGCATTGACACATAGGAACAATAGAATATTTGTAGGTATTTTTTTTAACTTTTGCCATCGGGTAAATAAACAAAATACGAGTCGAACGGCGTAAGTTCCTACACAACAATACATTCATACGTACTCGGCGAATACGTGCGACGTCACACAATGGAGTGCCGCGTGTAACAAAATTATTCTTGCAAGCGCAACTTTAAAGTCTTTCTTATTTCTTGAGATATTTTATCGATTCTTTCACGTGTTTATTTTGTTCTATTTAATGTTTTATAATTTATCCATAAAAAAATGGAAACTTCTTCATTGTGTACGATAGTTCCGCGTTTCGAAAGTGACGCAGACTTTATTATAGGAAAATGAAAAATATACTTTTAGAACAATGTTAGGGGAAAGAAAAATAATTTGGATGTTAATTATAGTTACGCAGGTGGGACTGAAATAGAAAAGTAGGACATAGAATGATTTGTTATTAGGATTCAAAATAAAAAAGTAAAACTGGAAATGAAGGAATTTAATAGGGAAGTTATAATGCTAAACGGGGCAATATTTAATGAAAAATTGAAAACTTTCCTTATATATATGAATAAAATAAGAAATAAAAGCTTTGAATTAATAGAGAAACGTTTTGTAATGTATAATGGCAGTAACATATTGACTGTTAGAGATTTTAATGTTAGAGATGGGAGGGAAATGTTTACAGTAATGGATTAACGGGTCAAGCAAGAATTTATATATAAATAGAAAGAGTAAAATCTGCAATATATCTAATATGGTAGGATTGGACCATCTGCCACTGGAGATTGGGTGGAGAATTGAAGTGAATGAAAAGATAAAGAAAGAGATGAGTAGTGTGCATACATATTAGAAGAAGTCGCGATTGAAAAATATATAGAGAGGATAAATCAAAAGGTAGGGGAAGTTAATGATGTTAGATTGTTGTTTATATACCTATATAGTACTGATTTGCAATGAACAACGTTTTAGTTTCAAGAAAGCATTTATGTCAAAACAGAATGTGAGTATAGATAATAGGCTAAGTAATGAGGAATGCTATAATTAATGTAAAGGAATACTACGGACGAAAGGAGAAATTATTTATTGTGTAATGTGAAGGAGAAGTGCAAAGGAAAGTAGAAAATACACAATTAGAAAGTTATAAGTTAAGGCTGCTAATAGAAGAAAAAGCATGCGTACTAGATGGAATACCAGGAGAAATGTGGATGTATGCAGAGGATATTACCAAAGATAAAACACCTTTCTTTCTTCTCTTTCTACTCTAAAATACCTATATGATTTATTTAGTAAAATATGGGAAAAAATGAATCACCGGAAGAGTGGATGTGTGGTGCTATTGTGCCAATACATAAAAAGGGGAGAAACCAAAAAAATATAATAGTTTTCACCTAGCGAGCTTAGAATAGCTCCAGTGTACAAATAAGTATCAACTGTACAAAAATTCAGAGTCAGTAGTCGGAATCACATGTTCCGTTCTCCGTTTGGTGTTAGTTATTTTCTAGTTTATTTAATGTGGTGTTGAGTTACGGCGCAACTGAAGAAAATGCACTCGTGGTATTTCGCCCTTATCTGAACAGGTGGCCTGATCGACTTATACATACAGACGATAGATTATATATCAAAGTTGGTAATGGATATATATCAATAATTTCACGACTACGTTGGCGAGCGACAAGCCTATTTTTCATAATTTCATGTAACTACGACAAAGAGAAATTGAATTGAATATTTCCTTCACTATTGATTCGTTCACCTAATCTGACCCCAACGGATTGTTACTTGTGGAGTCATGTAAATGAATTGGTATTCACTTCGCCTAGTGTCATGGTGAATAAATTGCAAATGGGCGTTCTCAACGCTTTTCGCATAATAAAAGATAGAACCTTGAGTTTATCACAAAAGAGGTGTATTCGGCCTTGGTAGGAGAATAAATGATTGACCGATCAGATAATCGTATGCACGTACGCGTCTACGTATGGTTACCAAGCATAACATCAGAAGGGCTAATTAATTAGATGCTGGGTAGTATTCAAACAAATTGTAGATTCAAATTTATGAAGACGACTTACGTACTTGATTATTATTGAATTATAAAATGCTACTACACTTTTTTGTTGCACCGTATGTCAGGAACCCACGTTTTTCTTTTCATACAATAGGTGAAACGTTATATAAGGATGATTAGAATAGGAGAAAAACAATATTTAATGTGATAGTAAAAAAGGAAAATTTCGAAGAGGAAATTATTAGAAATAGGTACAAAAAATAGGTATGAGAAATAAACGCAGAAGGAATTAAGGGAATTTAAATTAGATCAAGACAGCTAAATGAGTGATTAAGGATAGGTATGTGTGTCGATCAGATGGTGAGAGTTAAGTATCGCGAAACGAGTAGAAATGATGATCTACAGAAGTACAGGTATGTAGGATGAATAAACGATGTAGCAGGGAAATTTTATATCAGGATATTTGAAAGAAATAAAAGAGGAGGATGTGATCATGAAGTTTAGAATGGTAAATGAGTGTCGATGGTGTATGTATCGGATGAATAAGGATATATAGAATATATGGAGTGAGACAGGAAACCTTGTTGCATGTATTGGGAAAGTGCGATGAAAGGATTGGGATGAGTGTTTTGAGAAAATATGTGAAAGCGAAAGTGGTCTGATCAGTTTGAAATGTACATGTAACAAATGGGGATAATGGGTAGAGGACAGTAATGTATGCTAGGATAGATAACCATTGTATGTTTGGATTGTTGAAAAGGAGAAATGTTAGTAGTTAATTTAATTTAGGTAATAATTCGTATCACACAGTTTAAATGATGGCATCCTCTGGGGTAAAGCACTCCGAACAAAAACTAGTTCCCCATTCGGATGTCCGGGCGTGGACTACCTAGGGGGGTGACATCAATAAGTGCAATAGGGGTTGGTGAAATATTTCACGAGTCGGAGTGCCGAATGGTAGGACAATGAGGCAAGTAAGGAAATTGGAAAATTAAAAAGTAAAGATAAATAAATTATATTTAGATATACTAGGTATTAGTGAAGTCTTTGGCCCGAAGCCGGAGACTTGTGGAGTGGAGACTTTATAATAATACACACACGATCGGTGGAAGGCATTATAACGCGTAGGAAAGTAGGGCAGAGTGTAGGAAGTTTATTTACAAAAAGCGATAGGAGCGGCAGGAGACGCCTTGACTTAGAAAAACTTAAATGTAACGAAACGCGTGATAGGCCAGGTAAAATAAAAGAGTAAATATTAAAGGCGGCGGGAGAAACGAATGACAGGGACATAAAGACCGAATGGAAGTGCATTAAAACGTGCCTAATGTCAGCAGGAATAGATATATTAGGTCTTAAACAAAACGAAATTGGGAAAACTTGGATAACCAACGAGATTGTAGGATTAATACAAGAAAGGCGAAAATAAAAAAGCAGGGCAGACGAAGAAAGTTAGAAAAGATATAAGGCTATAATGTGGGAAATAATTAAGAAGTGTAGCGCAGCTAAGGAACAGTGGATTGACATGAGGTGTAAAGAAGTAGAATAAAAGTTTGAAGTAGGTAAAACCGATGAAGCTTATAATATAATTAAAAGAAATTTTAGAGATGTAGGGTACAGTAGTAATAATATCAGAAACGAGGCAGAGGTTATTTTGATAGAAAATATTTAGGGGATATAGATGAACTAGGTTATACAATAACGAGATAAGAGTTCGATGTAGCAATAAAAAAATTAAAGAACAATAAAGCGCCAGGTATAGATAGGATACAGGCGGAAATTCTAAACATGCAGGACAAGAGGTTAGAGATCGTATGCTTAAGCTAATTACTCACATTTACGAGACAGGGAAAGTCCCACAGGATTATAAACGGAACGTGGTGGTAACCATACCTAAAAAGAGAAGCGCGGATAGGTGCGAGACATTTAGAACAATTAGCTTAACTTCCCATGCGTCAAACATCTTAACTACAGTTGTACAGAGGAGGAGGATGAAAAGAGAGGAAGAATTATTAGGGCAAGATCAATTTAGGTTTATAGAGACAACGACAGAAAAAGGAAAGAGTGCATTCATAGAATTTGTACACTTAGAAAAGGCTTTTGATAATGTTAAATGAGAGAAGATGTTAAATATACTTAAAAATGTAGGGATGAGCTATAGAGATAGAAGAGCGATACTTAGTTTGTATCAAGAGTAATAGGCAGTTATAGAGCTAGGGATGCAACGTAGAAAAGTAAATTTTAGGAAGGGAGTCAGACAGGGATGCACACAGTCACCGCTACTTTTTAACCATTACATCGAAGAAGCGATCAGCATCATTAAAAACGGTACAACTGGAGGGTTAGATATACAGGGGCAAGAGATTAGTATGCTTAGATTTGCAGATGATATAGCAACATTAGCGTCTAGCAAGGAGTTAGAGATAGTTTTAAATAAAATGGAAGCGATATTAACAGAACAGTACTGTATGAAAATAAATAAAAGTAAAAAAATACTGGTATGCAAGGGAAGAAAAGCAGAGAAATAGCGGAGACAAAACATAAGAAGAAGTGGCTGATTTCGGTATCTAGGAAGTCACATTGGTCAGGACGGTAAGAGTAATAGGGATATAAAGCAGAAGATAGCACAGGATCGAGCCGCCTTAAATAAAAAGAAGTCACTTCTATGGTTAATTTAGAAATTCGAGAAAGATTGTTGAGGGTGTATGTTTGGAGCGCGGCGCTGTACGGGTGCGAAACATGGACGGTGGACACTGCGGAAAAAAAGCCTTCGAAATGTGGTGTTACATGCGAATGATGAGTATACCGTGGATAGAGAAGGTTAGAAATGAAGAGGTATTGGAAAGAATAAGAGAACAGAGGATTCTATGGCGAGATAGGTTGATAGGACACCTTCTCAGGCATGTAGGTCTAGTCAGAGACATACTAAACACAGAAACGGGAGTTAGGAGGGGTAGAGGCAGGCCTAGATTAGATTACTGTTCACAAATAGTTAAAGATGTGGATTGTTCTAGTTTTAGTTTTAGTACAAAGATTAGGATAGGAAAATGTGGAAGTGCGTGTCCAACCAGTCGTAGGACTGATGACCTTTAGAAAACAAAAGAATAGCATATTCAATTTTTCAAAATGGCGATGGAGTTCATGTGGCGGTTTGTTATATACGGCTTATAAGGTAAAAGGCCCACTTTCTGACAGTGACAGCTGAGATTATATTATGATAACCAAAATAATATTTAATTAGAATAAATAATTTTTATACTAAAAACAAGTTCAGAGTTTCTAGAAAAACTCATATACGCGATATAATTATTTGAAGCGAATTAGTAATTTTAATTAATGATTTAAAAAGTGATGTTTGAAGACCCAGTTTCTGACACTTAAAATTTCTTGTGTTGTAGTTTCTGACACTGCCATCGGCCTAGTTTCTGACACTCATATTTGGTAATGATTCTCTCTCGGTTAAATTATGTATTATCAAGTTTAAATAAACTATAAGTAATTAAGTATTCATTAAAGATAAATTAAATATTTATTATAAGTAAGATATTGTTATTTTTAACAAAAATAATTAACTCCTGAAAATAACAAACAAAAATATGTATTTGTATCATCAATAAAATTTATAATTCAATTGAAAGTAAAAATTATCATAGTAATAATCATTTTAACACTAACAAAGATGAAATTTCTTTTACAACAATCATTTTCGTATTTGAAAGAATTATTTATAACAGTGAATATAATGTTTAGTTTATTCACAAAAATATTAAATGAATATTTATCGCTGTAATTACAGAAAATAGTATATCAAATCATAATAATCATAATAAATACAAATTTTGAAACATTTTATGGATGTCAACAAACAAATAACCTCCTGAGTAAGAGGTAAGAATGTGAGTGTCAATAACTGCGACATACCTATAAAATTGAGCCTAGTTATTGACACTTATATTTTATTAATAAAGCTTTATTTAATATGATATATTGATTTTTTAGACTAAATAATAGTTCATTGTTAAACAAATCTACGTATATAAAAATGAATTGCTGTTCGTTCGTCACGCTACAACTCGATAACGGCTGGACCGATTTCGCCAATTTTGGTCTTAGATTATTTGTGGTCCGGGGAAGTTTGAAAGGTGAATAATAAGGTAGATCGATACCTCAGACAAACAGTGCACCCTTCTATCTTGGACAGACCGACACGTCCACCGTCGACAACATTAACAAGTTTTTTCACAGTCTGTCAAACTGATGATTTTGCTCGCAGTTTGCTGTATGCTGACATGCCACGCTATTACACATGGAATGCATCATCGAAATCGTTTCAGCGTCGAAAACAAGGAACACCAGTTGAAGGACATCCAAATGTATTTGATTCAGACGCATTGGGTCGCATCTACACAGCACATCCAAATAACGATGAATGTTATTATTTGCGGTTGTTGTTGGTGAATGTTCGTGGCCCGACATCGTTTAAACAACTAAGAACAGTTAATGGACAGCTGTGTGCGACTTACCGTGAGGCATGTCAACTATTAGACTTACTCGAGAACGATTCGAACTGGGATGATACGCTCAAGAATTCCGTAATATCTTCATCGCCGTATCAAATTCGTACATTGTTTGCGATTATCATATCGACATGATTCCCCTCGAATCCAAAAGATTTGTGGGTTATGTATAGAGGTAACATGTGGCATCGTGTGCGCCGTCAAACTCTGAATCCTACGCCACACATGACAGCAGAAATTTACAATGAGACATTGATCACGATAGAAGATATGTGTTTATTGATGGCAAATAAAGTATTGTCGTGTTTGGGAATGACGGCACACAATCGTTGTATGCACGATGCATTAAACCACGAGTTGCAAAGAGAACAACAGTACGACATTGAAGCATTGGCCGAAACAGTTCGTACAAATGTTCCAAAATTAAATCAACAACAAAGAATTGCGTACGACAATTTGATAGAAGCTGTGAACAGTGGATCTGGTCGAATTTATTTCCTTGATGATCCCGAAGGAACTGGAAAGACGTTCTTAGTTTCATTGCTTTTAGAGAGGATCAGATCGGGAAATGATGTAGCTCTAGCGTTGGCTTCATTTGGAATAGCTACGACTCTGCTAGAAGGCGGGCGAACTGCACATTCTGCCTTGAAATTACCATTAAACATGCAAATCAACGAAACACCAATTTGCAACATCGTCAAAAATAGCGCAATGGCCAAGATCCTACAGGTATGCAAATTGATTGTTTGGGATGAATGCACAATGACCCATAAGAGGTCACTGGAGGCCCTGGACAGAACTTTGAAAGTTCTTCGTGACAGCCAAAATGTTTTTGGTGGGGCCATGATTCTGTTATCAGGTGATTTTCGTCAGACTCTTCCAGTTATTCCTCGATCAACTGTTGCTTATGAACTAAATGCATGCCTAAAATCATCGAATTTGTGGCGATACGTAAAGACACTCCAATTAACAACTAACATGCGAGTATTTTTACAACAAGATGAAACTGCAAATGTGTTTGCAAAGCAGTTGTTAGACATTGGAAATACTAAAGTCGCAGTGGACACCTCGACCGGATTAATCACATTACCCACAGATTTCTGTCGCATCACAGACTCAAAAGAGGAGCTTATTCAGCGTGTTTTCCCAGATATAGAGCAACAGTTCAATAACCATAATTGGCTGGGAGAACGAGCAATATTGGCGGCGAAAAATAAAGATGTCGAGGATCTCAACGCGACCATTCAGAATTTTCTTCCCGGACAGTTAGTTTCCTTCAAATCAATCGACACCGTTATGAACCAGGATAACGTAGTAAACTATCCCACGGATTCACTGGAATTGCCTGGATTACCACCTCACAATTTGAAGTTAAAAGTAGGATCAGTTGTCATCATGCTGCGTAACATTAATCAACCTCGACTGTGCAATGGAACAAGACTGGCTGTGAAAAAGGTGATGAATAACGTCATTGAGGCAACAATCATTAAAGGAAAATACAAAGGAAAGGATGTTTTGATTCCGCGTATACCGATGATTCCAACGGATTTACCATTCCATTTTAAACGTTTACAATTTCCAGTACGTCTGGTCTTTGCGATGACCATAAATAAACCGCAAGGCCAGTCGTTGGAAATTTGCGGAATCAACATGGGTTTCCATGTTTCGCGCATGGACAATTATACGTCGCGTGTTCGCGCGTCGGAAAACCATCATCTTTGTTTATTTACGCACTATAAAACAAAACAAAAAATAAACTTTATCAGAAAGCTTTAAATTGAATAAAAATGAAAGTTATTAACTATCTTTCAGATTATTTGTCACAAATTATT
>NW_020439022.1:81160-86683 GCF_000699045.2 Agrilus planipennis
ATGGTAGACACTTCGCAACATTTTAATTTTTAAAAAAATTATCAACCCACTTAAGATCTTTTTTTTTTATTCAACATAAACCTAAAATCGTCAGAAACTGGGCAAGTGTCAGTAACTGGGTCTTTTACCTTTATCCTACACGCTGTTCATTAGCTCAATAACAAAATTATGCCATGTAGCATGTAGTACCACAAAATCACAACACGTGTTCTAACCGCAGAAGAATGTCTCGAAATTTTAATTTCACAAACGCAGAAAAGCTGTTTATGTTTCAAGTAATAAATCTTTTGTTTCTAACCGCCCATGTACAACTACAATTCATCGTTTTCACTAATCTAGTAAAAATACAAATGGACGAAAGCTAAGGAGGAGCAAATAATTAATAATGGAGATTTATAGATGGGGAAAATATAATAGTGAGGGTAAATTGTTAAAAGTGGGGAAAATCTGGAGAAATTAAAATGTAAAGCAGGTATGTAAGATTAGGGCGCAAATATTTAATATGTGTATGTATGAGTGAACTGGAAGTTGAGCCCAGTAAAATTATGGAAGAGAGATAGTAGTGGAAAGGAAAAAGATATGGACTATTGCATAAATATGCAGACGATATGCTGCTAATGGCAGATAATTTTATTGGACTGAAGCAAATGATAGGAAAGCTGGGAAAATATTTATGAAAGAAGGGTTGAAGCTAAATAGTAAAAAATCAAAGGTTATGGAGAAGAGAAAGAGAAAGGGAAGGGACAAACAAGGTATTATGGAAGGAAGTAGAGATAAAATAAGTGAGGAGTTATGCATATCTAGGATATATGCTGAGTACTAAAAGTATAGATGAGATGTGTAAAACCAGTGAAGTGGTTAAGGAGAGGGCAATTATGGAAAGGGTAAAGGGGTTAGGTTAGAAATTATGTAAGGATAACTGAGGTAGGAGATTGACATCGTTCAAAGTAGTATATTGTTTTGAATATATATAGATGGGAGGAAAAACAGATAAATACTTTATATAAAACAATATACCAATAAGGAGTTACAATTAGAAAGATCTACACCAGATTATCCAATAAGAAGAAAGAATAAATGTGGGAAAGAGCGATAAAAATGATAATAAAATATTAAATAAATATTGGGAAAACGAAGCAAATACATGGTGTAGAATATGTGACACGGAGGTGCTCCAGTTTCCTTACTGTAAAATAGGCATGCTTTTTCGCTACCTCTGTGTTACTTCTTTAAAAAAAATTAATATCTCGAAAACGATAAATTTTAGAAGTAGGGAAGACGTATAAAAGTCTAATATACAGGGTGTTCTATTTAAATTAAAGAAGTTAATGTCCACTTCCACCCACTGAATATTAACATTATTTATCTTGTCCATTGGAACACTATTACTATAATTACCAAAAATAATGTACACGCTTTTATTAAAATTTAACAGTAGAGAGTTATTATTTAACCAGTTGGAAATCTCCGTTATATAATTATTCTTTTCAGTTGCACTTTATGCCAGTTATCGGCTTCAGAAATCAATGCTATATCGTCAGCATATGCCATCATATTATCTTCATCCAATAATGTTAAAACATCATTAATATATAAAATAAAAAGAAGTGGACTCAAAGTTATACCTTGTGGTTTACATTGCCGAAATTACTTATACAACCATTAACTTTAACTCTTTACTTCCTATTGGATAGATAATTCTCCATTAAATCATACATTTTCCCCTAATTTCGGAACAATTTCATTTATCTAGAAGTAACTTATGATCTACAATGTCGAAAGCCTTTGCTAGATCAAGAAAAGCTGCCATTATAGGTTTGCTCTTGTCAAGTCTATAATAAGTCCTAGATGTTAGTTTAAAGAATCAAAAGTACTCCTGCCCTTAACGAAGCCATACTGCTGTGAGAATGTTAAACTGCTTTTCATAATAAAATCATACATTTTATTTTATATAACTTTTTCTAAAATTTTGGCAAAATTGGAAATCAAAGAGATTGGTCGGTAATTTATTGCCTTATTTGTACTTTGTAATTTAAATATCTAAACTATTTCCGCAGCTTTCAAGGAATCCGGCCAGAAAGATTTGTCAATACATAAAACTGGGTTTCACAATAAAATCAGCTACCATCTTAATCAATTTTAGTGCTTACCCATCTATATCCCCATTTTTAATTTTCATCTTATGAATAATTGAAGCTATTTCAGCCGGACCAGTCGGCATAGTTAAAATTGACTTGAAATTGTTAACAATCAGTTGCCTATCGGTCATAAAATTAACTCTATTCAAATTACTAACTTACTTCTGACATACAAAGGAATAGTGCTCACACACATTATTTGCAGTTTCTACTTTATCATTAATACATATTTTTTGATTATCAGTGACTAAACGTTTAATGTCAGTGGTACTTTTCCTAGTGTTATTGCTTTTATCATTGATAAAATGATTCACAGTCTTTTACATCTCCACTTTTTTTGCACGAGACTAGATTCGTACATTTGCTAAACTTTATTTATAACTTTATGCAAAATTAGCTTTATATTGGTTTTTTAAAGTATCAACATTAAGATTCAATTTCCATAGATTGTATAAAAATTCCTTGGTGTCACAATATTTGATAATTGCATTAGTTATCCACTTTTTGCTAACTTTCTTTTTCTTATTATTAACCATTTCCGAAACATTAATACATGCTTCGATAATTTCAACTATCCTATGAATCGCAGCATTTGGGTCGCACATGCCTCAGTCCAACTAATTTTCTTAAAAAGTTGTTTAGCTTTTTAAAATTTACACTCTTAAAAGTAATTGTTTCTGATTTTAAAAAATGTTTATTTATTTGAACTATTAAAGGAAAGCGATCAATAAAAATATTAGTTACTTTAAAAAAATTACTTACAAGAGTATCAGAATTGTAAAAACCATTGTCGATGCATGAACCGGTTGTTGGATTTACAGGTTTAGTTACATTTTGGATACCAGGAGAGTAACCATGGTCAAGCATACAGCTAAGAAAATCCTGACTAATTAAATTTGAGTCCATTATGTCTTTATTAAAATCACCAACAATAAAATGATTTTTGGATCCTTTTCTTAGAAATAAGGTAATATCATTGATAAACTGTAACTATGTGTAGATTATGTGATTTATAAACAGCGGAAACTTCATCTAAGAAATCATCTATTAATTTAATAATCGAATTCACAATTTCTTATTTTCCAGATTCAATTATAGTTGTTTCCTCTATAATATTATATTTAATGTCTTATTGTATCCATCTGCTTGGTTAATACTGCCATTGTAATAACTTTTATATCCTTGAAGATGGAAAAATTTATGGTGTTCCAAATTCCACGACTCAGAGCAAGAAATCATGAGAGGTTTTAGTTTCAAATTGTGTATGTAAACTTCAGTAAATGTTTTTATTAAGACTTCTTATATTCAGGTAGAGTATTAATTCATCACAATCAACAATACTTTCTTTAAAAAAATTCAGTTTAACGAAACTTATTTCAGGTTGGCTGTCCCATTATGTATTTAAAGACAATTTGTCTGTCTTGTCTATTTTATTGTTCTAGGTGGAATTTCGTTTTGAAAAATTGACTTTCAAAATAATTTTATGTGAACCTTCGTTGTAAAATATTTTCAATAAAGTTTCACTTCCGGTTACACTTGAAATACTAGCTTTTGTTATTTTAAATAGTATTTTACCATACCACTGAAATTCTCGGTTAATTTAAAGGGTACTTTTATAACATGAACCTACCCAAGAGTTGTTTTTGAAAAAAAAGGCTATAAACGTTGTAAATATTAATAAAACATGGTAGACACTTCGCAACTCATAAACTTACTTGGTTTTGTATATAACAAAACCTCCACGGATAGGTATCTGAAATAATGATTTTTCTGATCAACCCAGATCTCTACTCCATACATTAAAATGCTCTCTACAAGTACGTCAAAAATGCTCCGTGCGTTTCCTAGTACTAATATTGCCTTTTCTCTGAATATTCTTACTTCTTTTAATGATTTTTCTTTCCAAGTGAACTCCATTTTATTCTTTCTTTCTTCTAGTCTTTAACACATGACAATCTATGACCTTTTCTGTAATTAACTCTTGTCTTTCTTCTGAGGTGTACCTTTTAAATATTCTTATGGTTTCCTTAAGTCCTTGTTCACTATATGATATTACTAGCACATCATCTGCATACTACACATATCATACCTTTTTTCCTTTCTACTACTCTGTATTTTTTACCTCGTATCTTCTAGATTACAGAGGAAAATGCTAGAAGCTTTTGAAATGTGGTGTTATAGGCGAATGATGAGGATAACGTGGATAGAAAAGGTTACAAATGAAGAGGTATTAGAAATAATAGGAGAACAGAAGACCCTATAGAAGTCAATAAAAAATAGCCGAGATTGGTTGGTAGGACACCTTCTCAGGCATGAAGGTCTAGTCAGAGACGTATTAGAGGCAGAAACTGGAGTTAGGAGGGGTAGAGGTAGACCTAGATTAGATTACTGTTCGCAAATACTTAAGGATGTGGGCTGTTCTAGTTTTATGGAAAGAGTGGAGGTACGTGTCCGACCAGTCTTAGGACTGACGACCTTATGATGATGATGAAGATGATTCTTGTACTTAATGATAAAAATTGTACAGCAGTGAAGGACGTTAATAAAAATCTTCCTTAACTTTAATTAACAGTCATTATGTATAGTGCATTTAAAATATACGAATCTAGAAATTCATCGTAGATATTCCTTAAAAATTACGATTCTAAATCAGTTCTGCAAATTAATAGGGTGGCAGAACAGGCAAAATGCCACGGACCTTTGGGGCTCCCGGTCCCATAAGCCGTGAGGACAGGAGGAACCTAACATTTATTACTAAATTTGGTAAAAAATATTTTTTTATAGTTAATCAAATTAAGTGAGTATTAACTCAAAAACACACGAATTATTTATACAAATAAATTATCAAGATTTGAACACATTCGTAAGAAAAACATATCGCTCAGTTTTAGAACGAATCCATTACGCTATGTTTATTTTTTTAACTTCTTAGATGGTCAGTTCGAATTTTTGCAAAAACATGCTACCCCCTAAAGTTTACAACCAGAAGGTCACACCACAAGCCTCTAAGTGAATACTACTAATATACAGAAATTACTCTTAATGTTGGCGCCATCTAGCAATTAGTAGAACATCGACATATGGCGGCAAATTTGAACATTACAGTGCTACATGGGTTCCCATCATTTTTATTTTTCTTAAAAAAAAAGGAATATTAACAAATACAATATTTTATATATAAATACATATCATGGTTGTAGTAATAATTAATACTGAAATACAAATAATAAATGTTAAAATAGAAATATTTATAATTTTGGTGAATTAAAACAGGAAAGGAAAATATGGAAAATACCAACAAAATATAACGATATTGAAATAGATGAAATGGTTAGTATCTTATCCTAAAAATTGGATAAAAAATAATATAACTTTCAGAAACATG